>NC_079190.1:140995279-141295279 GCF_029499605.1 Hyla sarda
CATTCATGACTGAAAGAACATAACATGCATTTTTTAACATGAAATGACACACTACCTATACAACTGTCTATGCAGTGATTTCTACTGGTGACAGATGTCTAGGTGGTAGTCCAGTTCTGTCCAGTTATGTGCCAACATATCCTTGGTATGGACTCCGCTGCTGCTGTGATGTGTTTTGTAAGGTTGTTGTTACGCCGAGCGCTCCGGGTCCCCGCTCCTCCCCGGAGCGCTCGCTTCACTCTCGCTACTGCAGCGCTCCGGTCAGTTCCACTGACCCGGTGCGCTGCGATACCGTCTCCAGCCGGGATGCGATTCGCGATGCGGGTGGCGCCCGCTCGCGATGCGCATCCCGGCTCCCGTACCTGACTCGCTCTCCGTCTGTCCTGTCCCGGCGCGCGCGGCCCCGCTCCCTAGGGCGCGCGCGCGCCGGGTCTCTGCGATTTAAAGGGCCACTGCGCCGCTGATTGGCGCAGTGGTTCCAATTAGTGTGTTCACCTGTGCACTCCCTATTTATACCTCACTTCCCCTGCACTCCCTCGCCGGATCTTGTTGCCATTGTGCCAGTGAAAGCGTTTCCTTGTGTGTTCCTAGCCTGTGTTCCAGACCTCCTGCCGTTGCCCCTGACTACGATCCTTGCTGCCTGCCCCGACCTTCTGCTACGTCCGACCTTGCTTCTGTCTACTCCCTTGTACCGCGCCTATCTTCAGCAGCCAGAGAGGTTGAGCCGTTGCTAGTGGATACGACCTGGTCACTACCGCCGCAGCAAGACCATCCCGCTCTGGTGAAAACCAGTAGTGACTTAGAACCGGTCCACTAGCACGGTCCACGCCAATCCCTCTCTGGCACAGAGGATCCACCTCCTGCCAGCCGGCATCGTGACAGTAGATCTGGCCATGGATCCCGCTGAAGTTCCTCTGCCAGTTGTCGCCGACCTCACCACGGTGGTCGCCCAGCAGTCACAACAGATAGCGCAACAAGGCCACCAGCTGTCTCAACTGACCGTGATGCTACAGCAGCTACTACCTCAGCTTCAGCAACCATCTCCTCCGCCAGCTCCTGCACCTCCTCCGCAGCGAGTGGCCGCTTCAGGCCTACGACTATCCTTGCCGGATAAATTTGATGGGGACTCTAAATTTTGCCGTGGCTTCCTTTCTCAATGTTCCCTGCACTTGGAGATGATGTCGGACCAGTTTCCTACTGAAAGGTCTAAGGTGGCTTTCGTAGTCAGCCTTCTGTCTGGAAAAGCTCTGTCGTGGGCTACACCGCTCTGGGACCGCAATGACCCCGTCACTGCCTCTGTACACTCCTTCTCGGAAATTCGAAGTGTCTTTGAGGAACCTGCCCGAGCCTCTTCTGCTGAGACTGCCCTGTTGAACCTGGTCCAGGGTAATTCTTCCGTTGGCGAGTACGCCGTACAATTCCGTACTCTTGCTTCAGAACTATCCTGGAATAATGAGGCCCTCTGCGCGACCTTTAAAAAAGGCCTATCCAGCAACATTAAAGATGTTCTGGCCGCACGAGAAATCCCTGCTAACCTACAAGAACCTCTCCTATCTCCAGTCTGCCCAACGGCTGAATCCTCGCCAGGCCAGGTGGTCTCTGTTCTTTGCCCGATTTAATTTTGAAATTCACTTTCGGCCTGCCGATAAGAACATTAGGGCCGATGCTCTCTCTCGTTCCTCGGATGCCTCGGAAGTAGAGCTCTCTCCGCAACACATCATTCCCCCTGACTGCCTGATCTCCACTTCTCCAGCCTCCATCAGGCAAACTCCTCCAGGGAAGACCTTCGTTTCTCCACGCCAACGCCTCGGAATCCTCAAATGGGGTCACTCCTCCCATCTCGCAGGTCATGCGGGTATCAAGAAATCCGTGCAACTCATCTCTCGTTTCTATTGGTGGCCGACTCTGGAGACGGATGTTGTGGATTTTGTACGAGCCTGCACTGTCTGTGCCCGGGATAAGACTCCTCGCCAGAAGCCCGCTGGTCTTCTTCATCCTCTGCCTGTCCCCGAACAGCCTTGGTCTCTGATTGGTATGGACTTTATTACAGACTTACCCCCATCCCGTGGCAACACTGTTGTTTGGGTGGTCGTTGATCGATTCTCCAAGATGGCACATTTCATCCCTCTTCCTGGTCTTCCTTCAGCGCCTCAGTTGGCAAAACAATTTTTTGTACACATTTTTCGTCTTCACGGGTTGCCCACGCAGATCGTCTCGGATAGAGGCGTCCAATTCGTGTCAAAATTCTGGAGGGCTCTCTGTAAACAACTCAAGATTAAATTAAACTTTTCCTCTGCATATCATCCTCAATCCAATGGGCAAGTAGAAAGAATTAACCAGGTCCTGGGTGATTATTTACGCCATTTTGTTTCCTCCCGCCAGGATGACTGGGCAGATCTTCTACCATGGGCCGAATTCTCGTATAACTTCAGAGTCTCTGAATCTTCCTCCAAATCCCCATTTTTTGTGGTGTACGGCCGTCACCCTCTTCCCCCCCTCCCTACTCCCTTGCCCTCTGGTTTGCCCGCTGTGGATGAAATATCTCGTGATCTTTCCACCATATGGAAAGAGACCCAAAATTCTCTTTTACAGGCTTCATCACGCATGAAGAAGTTTGCTGATAGAAAAAGAAGAGCTCCCCCCATTTTTTCTCCTGGAGACAAGGTATGGCTCTCCGCTAAATATGTCCGCTTCCGTGTCCCTAGCTACAAATTGGGACCACGCTATCTTGGTCCTTTCAAAATCTTGTGCCAGATTAATCCTGTCTCTTACAAACTTCTTCTTCCTCCTTCTCTTCGTATTCCTAATGCCTTTCACGTTTCTCTTCTTAAACCACTTATCATCAACCGTTTCTCTCCCAAACTTGTTTCTCCCACTCCTGTTTCCGGCTCCTCGGACATCTTCTCCGTAAAAGAGATACTGGCCTCCAAGAAGGTCAGAGGGAAAACCTTTTTTCTGGTCGATTGGGAGGGTTGTGGTCCTGAAGAGAGGTCCTGGGAACCTGAGGACAATATCCTAGACAAAAGTCTGCTCCTCAGGTTCTCAGACTCTAAGAAAAGGGGGAGACCCAAGGGGGGGGGTACTGTTACGCCGAGCGCTCCGGGTCCCCGCTCCTCCCCGGAGCGCTCGCTTCACTCTCGCTACTGCAGCGCTCCGGTCAGTTCCACTGACCCGGTGCGCTGCGATACCGTCTCCAGCCGGGATGCGATTCGCGATGCGGGTGGCGCCCGCTCGCGATGCGCATCCCGGCTCCCATACCTGACTCGCTCTCCGTCTGTCCTGTCCCGGCGCGCACGGCCCCGCTCCCTAGGGCGCTCGCGCGCCGGGTCTCTGCGATTTAAAGGGCCACTGCGCCGCTGATTGGCGCAGTGGTTCCAATTAGTGTGTTCACCTGTGCACTCCCTATTTATACCTCACTTCCCCTGCACTCCCTCGCCGGATCTTGTTGCCATTGTGCCAGTGAAAGCGTTTCCTTGTGTGTTCCTAGCCTGTGTTCCAGACCTCCTGCCGTTGCCCCTGACTACGATCCTTGCTGCCTGCCCCGACCTTCTGCTACGTCCGACCTTGCTTCTGTCTACTCCCTTGTACCGCGCCTATCTTCAGCAGCCAGAGAGGTTGAGCCGTTGCTAGTGGATACGACCTGGTCACTACCGCCGCAGCAAGACCATCCCGCTTTGCGGCGGGCTCTGGTGAAAACCAGTAGTGACTTAGAACCGGTCCACTAGCACGGTCCACGCCAATCCCTCTCTGGCACAGAGGATCCACCTCCTGCCAGCCGGCATCGTGACAGTTGTGTTGTGAGATCCTGTGGCTTGGGGAGCAGATATACTGAGTTCTTGATGTAATCCCATAGAAAATGGTTGCAGGGTTTTAGATCAGGGAATTTTCAAGGCCAGCACAACAATGGTGAACAGAGAACATTCAAATGGAAATGTGGAGGTTCACTATGCTACTGACAGACTACATCTGGCAGATCTTCCTGGCACAAGCCATTCTATTAGCATGTCCAGATAATAGTGGTCATTGACAGCATCCTGGGTTAAAAAGAAGGGACTAAGAGCACCTGCTTATTTCAGAATTAGTTTACTTTGAGTCCCTCATTGTGTTTGCTAAGGGAACATGGTTTTGCTGAACTCAAAATTCTAATATTGTGGCGGTGAAAGGTAGCCTCACTGCTGAACACCAACCTGTCAGTGAATTCATCTTTTTTTTTCATTCGGTCCTGTAAGTCAATGGTGTTTCAGTTTGTCATCTAGTTTCCTCTCCTGAAGAAGATGTAATCTGTAATATAGCTTACAGTATGGCTTACTGTGCTGTGATTGAATGCTATGGAAAACTTTTGTTTTTATTTCCAGTAACTGGCCATTTTCCAATGTTTTTTTTTTCACTACAGGCCTCTACAAGCACTACCGTATTTGAATCACCCTATATAATAGTTCTGGGACCTAATAAAGAATAGACCAAAGATATTTTATCAATCATTTTCTTGATAAAAGAAAACTGATATAACCATAAAAATATACAAGCACTTTTTATAATAAATTAGTGTCTGTTCCTTTAGACAGCCCTGGGGAAAGTCCACTTGGTAAAGCAAAATTAAAAAATATCCATATTTATAAGTTAGGCAATCACAGAACTGGAAAAATGAGATGAAGACACCCAAAGAGGGACAGGGACAGGCTATAGATATTGTGAAAATCATACCACAATGTCCTTTACCTCCTTCCTACCATATCCTCTCTTTCTTAATGACAAATTTTGTAAGTTTTTTTAACTTGTTTTCTTATAGGTGCCATAACTTATTGTTACTTTTTCTCCGACATAGCCATATGATTAACCTTTACCATGATTAAACTTTACTGAGTATTTTATTTGGGGGAGTAATAAAAAATCAGTTATACTACTTTAGTACAAAAGATTTAAAAAATTTATTGGTACAATTGTGTGGTCTATATACCGTATTTATCGGTGTATAACACGCACTGGCGTATAACACGCACCCTCATTTCAACATAAATCTGAGTAAAAAATAAATAAATGTAAAAGTAATGACCTGAAAGCTCTGAACTTAAAGGTGGAACAATATTTATTACATTGCAACATTTATTATAACATTTATACCACTTATATGGCAAATATGAAAGAAAAACACTCCTTTGAACATAAAATACTGAACAAAAACAAAATTTATCAGAACCACTGCTATCAGGGAAACCAAAAAACTATTCGTCTTCACAGCTATCTTCAGAATCAAGCTGAACACTACTGCTTTCACTGCCACTGTCTTCATAGATCACTTTGTCTTCTTCACCATGCAAAGCATTGCTTATGACACATTTCTTAAAAGGTTTGATAACAGTATCATCACTAACTGCGTTCCATGAAGTTTTCACCCACTGGCACACTTTTGTAATGCTAGGTCTTTTCATTTGCCCAGAATTTGTTACTTCATGTTGAGTTTCATCACACATCCACTCTTCACGCATAAAAGCTTTGAAGGGCTTGTTAATGGAAACATCTAATGGCTGCAATTGTGATGTTAGTCCACCTGGAATAACTGTGATATCTGTTTTGAACTTTTGAAATTCTTGCTTTATTGTTTCTGTAAGATGAGATCTAAATACGTCCAATACTAATAAGCATGGCTTCCTTAATAAAGCTCCTGGGCGATTCCCCCACACAATTTTTATCCACAACTTCATGCCTTCTTCATCCATCCAACCTTTAGGGTGAACATGTACTTGTACGCCACTTGGAAAATTCTCCTTTGGTAAAGTTTTTCTTTTAAAAATTACCAATGGTGGCATCTTGTTTCCATCTGCAGTACAGGCAAGAACAAGAGTGTAACAATTTTTTTCATGCCCTGAAGTTTTGTTTTAGCACCTTTCGAGTCCATAGTTTTATTTGGACGAACATCGAAAGTTGCCGATTTGACCCATTTCAAAATGTTGTCTCCTCCTTGCTTTAATAATAAAATGTATTATCTTCTCTTCATAATCGTCAGGCATATGCTGGGCAATCCTGGTTCTTGTTTGCATCCGAATGTCATGCCTCTTCATAAATCTTTGGCACCATGATGTTGTCCCTTTGAAATCTTGGATTTGTAGCACTTTGCTGATTTTCACTGCTTCAAAAATTATCATTTTTGTTGATAAAGCAATGCCTGCTTTTCTTTGACTCAGTAAGAATTCCTTTACCAGGTTTTCCACTTGTGGTCATTTAACAATACCACTGTGAAAATTGTATTTAGATTTTGGCAATATCTTGATTTTGCCTATTTCCATATTGCTTGACATATTCCACAACCTTTAACTTGAAACTGTCTGTATATGCTGAACGCTTCTGTCTTGAATCCATTAGGTATGGTTGTTTTAAGAAGCTGAAACAGAGCAAGAGTTGCACTCTGCACATATGAACGTACTGACACACATACGGACATACACTCTTACTGATTTTACACACTGTCAGACGCACACTCAGTGACACACAAATACCAGTACTAACAAACACACATTCAGATTACTCCCTTCATGAATACCGGCATGTAGTGTTTAAATCCCCTTAAGGACCACGGCTTTTTCCTCCTCACCTTTTAAAAATCATAACCCTTTCAATTTTGCACCTAAAAATCCATATGGTGGCTTATTTTCTGCGCCACCAATTCTACTTTGCAGTGACATCAGTCATTTTACCCAAAAATCTACAGCGAAACGGGAAAAAAATAATTGTGCAGCGAAATTGAAGAAAAAACACCATTTTGTAAATTTTGGGGGCTTCCATTTCTACGCAGTACATTTTTCTGTATAAATGACACCTTCTATTAATTCTGTAGGTCCATACGATTAAAATAATACCCTATTTATATATGTTTGATTTTTTCTTACTTCTGGAAAAATCATAACTACATGCAGGAAAATGTATACGTTTAAAATTGTCATCTTCTGACCCCGATAACTTTTTTTATTTTTCAGCTTACGGGCCGGTATGAGGGCTCATTATTTTCAACGTGATCTGAAATTTTTATCAGTACCATTTTTGTATTGATCTGACTTTTTGATCGCTTTTTAGTCATTTTTTCATGATATAAAAAGTGACCAAAAAAACGCTATTTTGAACTTTGGAATTTTTTTGTGCGTACGCCATTGACCGTGCGGTTTAATTAACAATATATTTTTATAGTTCGGACATTTGCACATGCGGCAATACCACATATGTTTATTTTTATTATGTTTATATATTTTTATACGGAATTTGGGAAAAGGTGGGTGATGTAAACTTTTAATAATTAATAAGGAAGGGGTTAATGTGTGTGTGTTAATCTTTTTTTTACTTATTTTTTATTACACTTTTAGTCCCCTTAGGCAACTTTTATGAGGAATCATTAGATTCCTCATACAGATCATTATGGTTCCATAGAGCCATAATGATCAGTGTGCTCTGTGCTCGATTGATAAAGTCTGGCCCTGCTTTATCATTCAGAGCACCGGAGCCGCTTCAGCAGGAGAGGTAAGCCCTCAGGCTACCTCAGCAGGGGATCACCCCCCCCGCGATCGCGCTGCAGGGGGCGATCCACCCCACTGGACCACCAGGGATGGAATAAAGGCACCTTTAGATGACAGCAGCGATCTAAAGGGTTAATAGCTAGCCGCAACGATCGCCACATGTCGGCTATTAATGCCGGCCCCCAGCTACAGGAATCAGCTGGGGGCCGGCCTGTATGATGCGGGCTCGAGTTGGGAGCCCTCCTCATACCCCGGTAACAACCATTGGACGTGTCCATGGTCGTTAGGGGGTTAAATGCTGTGATCGCAATTGATAACGGTATTTAACCATTTCAATGACGGACATCGGAATGATGTCCATCATTCCTGGAAGATGTTAGCTGCTGATAGCATCGCAGGCCTGCACCATATTCTCCTCACTGGACCTAAGACATACAAGTATGTCATGGGTCGGGAAAAGTTATTCCCGGGTCGGGAAGGGGTTTACCGGGTCGGGAAAGGGTTAATCGGGTCGGGAAGAGGTTAATAACTTTTACACAATTACTTTTTTTTTACACATAAGGCCGGGCTCATTTACTTTTAAGATGCCCGTACCCCTACCTCCTTTGTTACCGATACCGGGGCTGGAGTGAGGTAATCTCCCGCCTCTAGGCGAGAGCCCTGTGCAGGGGAAGCCTGCGCAGCTCCTCGCAGCTTCACATGACCGGCGTATATCGGCATATAACATGCAATATCGGCGTATAACACGCAAATAGTGTTTCTGGCTGATATTTTTAGTTTGGAAACTTTGAGTTATACGCCGATAAATATGGTATATCTATGACTTTTTAGTACTTTCTTCTGTTTTTTGGAAGATGGATTAACAAAATATAGCAACCTTTTTATTTTTGTTTACTGTGTTTAACATGCAGGATAAATCACTGAGAAAATATTGTAGTTCAAGTCGTTATGGATGTGAGGATATCAAAAGTGTAGTTTTTTAATACCGTTTTAATATTTTCTAAGAGGGTGATTTATTATTATATTTTATTAAATTTTATTTTTCACATTTAGGCATATAGGTAAGTAGCCAAAAAGAAAAGCATATTAATTTCTTCCACATAAAAGACATGTGATCATTTAGGAGTTAACTGTAATGCAGGCAGTTAAAGTCTGCCATCGTGCAGCATGTATAGCTGCTTACCAGTACCATGCTGTGCAGTCTTCATGTTGTACCATGTTGTACCAGTTGCTGGTGCATGTGCCCATTAGGGGTTGCGCGTGTGCAAGGTCTGTCCCATGAGCCGATGCATCATTCTGTTTTTCTTCCTCTGCCAAACGCTGCCAGACACTGCCTCTAAAACTTTTCTCCACCCATCCTCTGTTGCCTGTGCAATAGTGTAGTTTGACTACTAGCGAATGTATCTGCTGTTGTTTCTATCCAGGTATGATACAGGTCAAGGTATGGCTTTACTCATCCAGTGATGCATCATTATGTCACTATGAACCTTACCTACATTAATCTGCAAGTTTATTCTGCACTCAATGACAAAGTGAAAACAGAATGCTAAAAGTCTTTTGATCTATTTTATTGAAAATGAAAAAACTAAAATCTTGCATTGACATAAGTATTCAGACCCTTTACGCTATTACAGCCTCCAGTCTTCTTGGGTATGATGCCCCAATATTTGCACACCTGGATTTTCTGCCATTTATCTCTGCAGATCCTCTCAAGCTCTGTCAGATTGGATAGGGACCATTGGATGCAAGACATTGCTCTGGCTATTCAAGGACATCCACAGAGTTGTCCCTAAGCCCCTCCTGTGTTTACTCGGCTGTGTGTTTAGGGTCATTGCCTTGTTGAAAAGTGAACCTTTAGCCCAGTATGAGGTCCAGAGCACTCTGAATCAGGTTTTTATAAAGAATATCTCTGTACTTTATCTGTATATCTCTGACCAGTCTCCATGTCCCAGTTGCTGACTAACACCCCCACAGCATGATGCTGTCACCACCATGCTTCACTGTAGGGATGGTATCAGGCAGATGATGAGCAATGCATGTTTTCCTCCAGACATGATGCTTAGAATTGAGGCCAAGAAGTTAAAACTTGGTTTCATCAGACCAGAGAATCTTATTTCTTACAGTCTGAGAGTCCTTTAGGTACTTTTTCAAACTCCAGGCAGGTTTCATGTGTCTTTAACTAAGGCGAGGATTTACACCCTGCTATACACCCAGACTGGTGGAGTGCTGCTGGACCTTCTAACCCAGACAGAATGACCATTGGGTTCTTGGTCATCTCTCTTACCTAAACGCTGAGTTTGGTGGGGCCGTCATCTATAGGAGGAGTTCTGATTGTTCCATACTTCATTCATTCAAGGCTATGAGGCTATGGAGGCCAATGTGCACGTGGGAACTTTCACAGGTAAAATAAAATATGTCTGTACATTTTACGCTATGTGAACTTGGCCTGACTTTGCATTACTGGATAAGTATAGTCACAGCTCGAACGATACTGTACATAAGGGTTGTACACGTTTTTTGTGACTGTATTCATATGCAAACTGTATTATTACAGAATTCCTTTTGATTTTGTATCCAGAATACAACTGTACATATGTAGTCTTTTTTATGAAGAGAATATCTATAAAAATGTTTGTTGTGATGTTATTTCATGTAGACCTACAGCTCATGCTTTCACTGCATAGCTAGCATTATCACTTTAACTTGCCACATTCACCGACTGTTGCAGTATCATGTTTGATGTATTCATTATTGGCCCTCAGTACATTAATCCTCACTGAAGTCCGGTAAATCAAAATTATACCATCTGGCTTCCTATTCATAATGATAAATTTGAGGTTGAGGTGATTAAGTTTTCTAGGCCTTTGCATTTTAATGTAAAAATTAGAGTATTATAAAGGCATTTAGAAATGACCAATAGTTAGAATAAACTTAGTGACAGGATCTAATTTGTGTACTTGCTAGTAAAGCTTCATTTTAATTAGACGACTTGGTATTTCAGCCCCATCTCAAATAGACAGAACTTTAGTGATTAGGAAGATGAAGCTGTTAAATTGACAAATGGAGCAAGAAACATTTACAACAGCACTAAGAGGCAAGGGCATTGATAATGATAACACTCGGCTGATATTCTTCAATCACAAAGATTGACTCTTTCGTGGAAAAATACTTTATATTGTTTAAACAACTTAGCTTCAGAAATGAACAGCTACAAAGTATTACAGTACAAAATAAATAAGTGTGCCTCTACAGGACCCTTTGAGCAACATTGTCTCTGTCTTTGGATTATGTAAGTGTTAATACAGATACTGGTACATAAAATAATCATACATCGTAGTTTTACAGGATGGGATTTTATAACATTGAAGAGATTTCAATCAAGGGATTTATCAGTTTTTCCCAGTTCATGACAACCAGTAGTTAAAAAAAAAAAATGTTGGTTTGTGATCCCCATACCCATTCTCTGGCTGTAAATCAATTGTAAGCCCATGCTTAAGACACGCTTACAATTGTATTGTCAGTGATCAGCAGTGTATGGGGAACCCTAGGCTCTGACCCCCACAGCTCCATGCTCCCTGAAGTATGTAAGTAGTGTGGTTATTTGATCACACTGCCAGCATTCATACATATGTGCTAGGTTAGGTTGTTCATGATTCCTGTGAGGCTGTATTTTTTAAAGGACATCTCCGGGATATAAAAATGTATCCTCTATCCTAAGGATCATGAAAGGACTTACTGCTGGGACCTCCCCTGATCTCCCGTACTGTGCCCTGGCTCTTCTCCTGAATGGAGTGTGTTGACCTCCGCATTAAGCTGTGGTCGACATGCCCCCTCCATGCATCTCTGCGGGAGAGCCGGAGCGCTGCAGTAGGGTATTCCCGGCTCTCCTATAGAGCTGCATGGAGGGGCATGCCTGCCAAAGCTTTGCACGGTGGTAGACACCATCCATTTAGGAGGAGAGCCAGGCACAGTACGGGAGATAGGGGATACGTTTTTCTATCCCAGAGTACTCCTTTAAGTCCACAACCAATAGCAACATCTCACTGCAAAAATTAGATATTAGACAAAAACGTAACCTTTATTTAATAAATCATAATATATAATCAAATCCAGGGAGACCTTGATCAATAAAAAGAAAACACTTGCTCCACCATGGCTTCAGGATATTCATCAAAGGAAAGCAAGAAAACAGCAATCCTTCAATCACCACTACAGCCAAAAGTGGTTTCACCAACAACAACAATATGGTCTGTCCAGGGAGAGAGGGTGTTTTCAATTAATCAGGGGGCATAGATAAACTGGATCCTAGTGTAGGGGGTCATACAATATCCTTGTTGTAAGTCCTGGCCATAAACAATAAACCTAGGCAGAGTTTTCGTCCTACAAATGGCAGCCTGAATTGCATCAAGGAGTAAAAGTGGAATAACTCCATGGCTGTGCATAAAAATAATGGCAATCCTCCTACACATATAAATAGTTATCTCAGAATTTTCCTATTCACATAACAAACAATATTGTACATAAACTTTTATGTAATAAATATTAATTACACTGTATTTTTCAATCACCTTTATTTCAACTGACTGATTGTATATAGCATGTAGCCTGCACAATTTCTGGCAATCAATAAGTGCATATCACAAAATGACTTAAGTATATTCTGCATTTTTTCCAGAGTGCTTGTTTCCTGCAGTACACATATAGAAAATATTGATATATTGATTTGTTGTTCATTCCTTTCTTATTCCTTTTTGACATAAAGCGTTCAAGTGTAAATAAAGAAAATGTTTCAGTTAATGAAACACAAGGTAAATGGAATTATTTTGTGGTCATGTAGAGGTAGAAGGTTTTTGTGTACGAGGAATATGCTTTTCATAGGTCTGTTATTTGCAAGAAAAAAATGCTTCACTGTTTTCTTATGTCAGTGGCTGAGAGACAGTGAAAGATCCAGTCTTGTGTAAATGGCTATGTCTTACCATCACTCTTAAGCTCGGCATGGAAGCTGTACTATTGACATTAACTTGTGCATCAGTTGGAATTGAAGTGAGTTTAATGTGACCTTGGCTTGGTTGCTGAAGTAGAAATGATCTCTATCAGAAACCAAATGCAACAATTTAATTGTTTAAATTTGAACACATTTTGAGACTACTACCAATACATTTCCATTGAAAATGTTATTCCAGCTTTCTCTTGCAAGGCCCTAAGGGTACTCTATGAAAGACACTTTTTATTTTATTTTGTGTTATATTTATTTTAAAAGCCAATAGCTAATTTTTTAATTTATCTTTATGACACAATGTTTAGGTAAGCATATAATATAGAATTTATTTTATAAAATATTTTGTAAGGTGAAAAAAAAAGTCAACCATTGTTTTGCTAGTATTTTAATAATGCACTATAATTTAAAGTTTTTTTATTGCATATGTTGGGGTAGGGGGTGGGGGGATGTCACACACAGCTTTCTGCATCAGTTTTTGTGGCAGTATTTTGTTCAGTTTAAGTAAGCCAAAGCAAAATGGAATAGGAAATACAAAGGAAGGAATTATACTTCTTTTTATTATACTCTATTTGAAAAGAAAAAAAAATCATATTATAGTATTTTTTTTTGATCAATAACAATAGAGATGAACGAATCGAAGGTGAAGAATCCGAATTTGTTACGAATTTCATGAAAATGTGAATATCTCCGCGATTCTATCACGTGAATCATTTAATTAAACTCCATTTAGTGTGGTCCAGGCTCCAGGGCATCTAAAATGGCAGCTCCACATGTGAGGACATGGGGCAAAGAACTCTGGGAAGGTGGGAAGGCAAGACGGGTAGGCTGGATGACCCTGAATCACATGCAGGACGCAGCCTATCAGCAGCCAGTCACCCTGTGATGTCACAGCCCTATATAATCGGCAACCATATTACAGCTAGTCACTTCATTCATAACACTGCAGAGAGATAGGATGGGCAGCCTGTGTGTGTGTGTGTTACACAGAAAAGCTTTTTCCAGCAGTGTTTCCCCTCCTAGTCACATCAGCATTCTGGTGGACAAAGAGCAGTGCTTTTTTTCACTGAAAAGGATTTTACTGCAGACATTAACCTCCCAGTCACTTTCTACGGCAATGTATTACAGAGAGGGGCAGAGAGTTGTGTGTTGCCTCATACATTTCAACAAGCTGCCTCAACTTCATAAACCTTAGTAGAGGAGGCAGGAATCATTTTTCAGCTCAATTCTGTGTCTTTGTTCCACAATAAATCATCTGCTGGTTAAACTAGTCTGTAGACGGTATAATACCAAGCAGTCCATTCCTAATTGTTAGGAATCACAGCAGGAGTACAGCAGGTGGTGGATTCTCTGGACCTGTGTGGATGGAGACTTGAGCCGTGCCAGGGAGTGGGGTCTAAGGTGCCACTGGTTTTAACCAGAGCCTGCCGCAAAGCGGGATGGTCTTGCCTAGGCAGGTAGGTTGCTACCCCTGGCACGACTCGTTCACACAGGTAGCTGGGGGGTGACGTGGCACAGACAGAGACAGGCAGGACGTGGCTGGCAGGCTGTGGTTGGCAGGACATGGCTGGCAGGACAGAAGGACAAGGCAGGAACACAGGTACAGGACAGGCCAGAACTAGGAACCGGTACACAGACTCGGGAACAGGACTTGACTCAGGAACAGGACTTTACTCAGGAACAGGACTTTCACAGACAAAGACAGACAACCAAGATCCGGCCCAGGGAGCAGGGAGGAGCAGATACTCATGGACCAGGGAACAGGTGCAAACACTTAGACTAATTGGGTACTGGTCCTTTAAGAAACAGAGTTCCGGCGCGTGTGTGCCCAAAGGGCCGGAGTCACACACGCCGGAGCTGTGGGGACAACAGAGAGCAAGGACACAGGACGGTAAGCGATGGGCTGAGACTCGCATGTGGGCGCATCCCGCACTGCGAATCTTAGCCCCGCCGACAGGGGGGGACAGAAAACGCTCACAACTATAACAGTACCCCTCCCCCTTTGGTCTCTCCTCTTCTTTGGAACACAAAGAGTTCCCCACTACATAAGACCAGGGGGTACTGAACTGGGCAAAGGCAGACAAGAACTAACAGGCTTCAGGCTACGAGTCTTTTGTCTTCTGAGATGAACACCTGGAGAGAAAAAGGTAACAAGACAAAGAATTTGGCAAAATTCAAGATAGTCCGCATCCATAGTTGGAAACAAGGAAGGATGTTGGTACACCAGACAAGATACAGGCAGGCATAGCGTGGCACCAGAAGACACTGCAGGAACTGGAAGGTGCAAACGGTCCACATCCGTAGCCTCTTCGGCAAGAGGCAAAGTTGGTAACAAGGAAGGATGTTCAGAGGACACTGCAGGAGCCAGACAGAGCAAATGGTCCAAATCCAAGACCTCTTCGGCAAGAGGCAAAGTTGGTGGCAAGGAAGGATGTTGGGACTCCAGACGAGGTACAGACAGGCATGGCTGGGAACCAGGAGACACTTCAGGAGCCAGAAGGCGCAAACGGACCACATCCATAGCCTCTTCTGCAAGAGGCAAAGTTGGTAGCAAGGAAAGATGTTCAGAAGACGCTGCAGTAGCTAGACGGGGCAAATGGTCCACATCCAAGACCTCTTCAGCAAGAGGCAAAGTTGGTAGCAAAGAAGGATGTTGGGACTCCAGACGAGGTACAGATAGGCATGACTGGGAACCAGGAGACACTGCAAGAACTGGTAGTGGGCCAGATTGTGGTACCTGCTGCTGTCGCAAGGCCAAAAGCTGTTGCATCATTGCTGAAAGTAACTTCAGTCGTTGAGCTTGACGGACCACGACAGTGAGAGGGACTTCTGGCAGAGGAACTTCAGCAGAATCCAAGGCCGGATTGAAAAGATCCGAAAAATCAGACAAAAGTGCCCCAGCGGAATCCATGGCCGGATCTTACTGTTAGGAATCACGGCAGGAGTACAGCAGGTGGTGGATTCTCTGGACCTGTGTGGATGGAGACTTGAGCCGTGCCAGGGAGGGGGCCTAAGATGCCACTGGTTATCATGAGAGCACGCCGCAAAGCGGGATGGTCTTGCTGCAGCAGGTGGCACCAAGGTCGTTACCCCTGGCAAAACTCGTCCACACAGGTATCTGGAGGGTGGCATGGCACAGACAGAGACAGGCAGGACTTGGCTGGCAGGATGTGGTGGGCAGGACGTGGCTGGCAGGACAGAAGGACAAGGCAGGAACACAGGTACAAGACAGGCGGGAACTAGGAACAGGTACACAGACCCAGGAACAGGACTTGACTCAGGAACAGGACTTTCACAGACAACCAAGATCCGGCCCAGGGAGCAGGGAGGAGCAGATACTTATGGACCAGGGAACAGGTGCAAACACTTAGACTAATTGGATACTGGTCCTTTAAGAAACAGAACTCCGGCGCGTGCGCACCCAAAGGGCCGGAGGCACACACGCCGGAGCTGCGGGGACAACAGGGAGCAAGGACACAGGACGGTAAGCAATGGGCTGAGACTCGCATGTGGGCGCGTCCCACACTGCGAATCTCAGCCCCGCCGACAGCGGGGACGGAAAGCGATCACAGCCAGCGAGTCCGACCGGAGCACAACTGTAACACTAATAGTCTTTGACAGAGTGCAATTTTGGGTTTAGTACAAAGCTTTTGTGTGCTCCAGCACTGTTGTGCACTGCTGGTGTTGTGCAAAAATATTTTTTTTAAGCGTACTGTAGCACATTTTTCTGCCCTCATAAGTGCATACCACATACGTACATCTAAGTAGTTTACTATTTTGTACCTGTTAATCTGTCAAGTGCCTAGATACTGTAAAAGTCTAGGCAAAAGTTATCAGCGGCTGGTGTTTTACTCCAATACGTTTTTTTAAGCGTACTTTAGCGCACTTTTCTGCCCTCATAAGTGCATACCACATACATACATCTAAGTAGTGTACTATTTTTTACCTGTTAATCTGTCAAGGGCCTAGATACTGTGAAAGTCCAGGCAAAAGTATTCGCTGGCTGATGTTGTTCTCAGATACTTTTTAAAGAGTACTGTAGAGCATTATACTGCCCTCATAAGTGCATACCACATACATACATCTAAGTAGTGTACTAGTTTGTACCTGTTAATCTGTCAAGGGCCTAAATACTGTGAAAGGCCAGGCAAAAGTACTCACCAGCTGGTGTACTCAAATACTTTTTTAAGCGTACTGTAGCGCATTTCTCTGCCCTCATAAGTGCATACCACATACATACATCTAAGTAGTGTACTAGTTTGTACCTGTTAATCTGTCAAGAGCCTAGATACTGTGAAAGGCCAGGCAAAAGTACTCACCGGCTTGTGTTGTACTCAAATACTTTTATAAGCGTACTGTAGCACATTTTTATGCCCTCATAAGTGCATACCACATACGTACATCTAAGTAGTGTACTATTTTGTACCTGTTAATCTGTCATGGGCATAGATACAGTGAAAGGCCAGGCAAAAGTACTCACCGGCTGGTGGTGTACTCCAATACGTTTTTTAAAGCGTACTGTAGTGCATTTTTCTGCCCTCATAAGTGCATACCACATACGTACATCTAAGTAGTTTACTATTTTGCACCTGTTGACCTGTTAAGGGCCTAGATACTGTTAAAGTTCAGGCAAAAGTAATCACCGGCTGGTGTTTTACTCGAATATGTTTTTTTAAGCATACTGTAGCACATTTTTCTGCCCTCATAAGTGCATACCACATACATACATCTAAGTAGTGTACTATTTTGTACATGTTAATCTGTCAAGGGCCTAGATACTGTGAAAGGCAGGGCAAAAGTACTCACTGGCTGGTGTTGTACTCAAATACTTTTTAAAGAGTACCGTAGAGCATTTTTCTGCCCTCATAAGTGCATACCACATACATACATATAAGTAGTGCACTATTTTGTACCTGTTAATCTGTCAAGGGAATAGATACTGTGAAAGGCCAAGCAAAAGTACTCACCGGCTGGTGTTGTACTCAAATATTTTTATAAGCACCCTGTAGCGCATTTTTATGCCCTCATAAGTGCATACCACATACGTACATCTAAGTAGTGTACTATTTTGTACCTGTTAATCTGTCAAGGGCCTAGATACTGTGAAGGGACAGGCAAAAGTAATCACCGGCTGGTGTTTTACTCAAATACGTTTTTTTAAAGCGTACTGTACTGCATTTTTCTGCCCATTTAAGTGCATATCACATACATACATATAAGTAGTGTACTATTTTGTACCTGTTAATTTGTCAAGGGCCTAGATACTGTGAAAGGACAACCAAAAGTACACACCTGCTGCTGTTTTGGACAAATACTGTTTTAAGCATAGTGAAGCGCATTTTACTCCCCTCATATACGCACTATACTTTACTCCCCTCACATACGCAAGTATGTCAGGCAGAGAAGTGCAAAGACGTGCACAGAGGAGTGGCAGAGGCCTAAATTCATCAGGCGCAGGCAGAGGTCACAGCAGACTAGGGGCGAGTGGCAGCAGGAGTCGCAGCTAATGGTCATGTCTCGACCAGCAACCCATCTGCAGTCATCGATTGGTTAACACGGTCATCCACTTCATCACAAGTGACATCTGATACCCCTAGTTAGCAGTCGGTGGGTTTCTCAGACACAACCCTCAGTTGGCATGGCCTGGGAGCAGTCCCTATCCTCCCATTGCCTCTGTCCTATGCCTTCCCTCCCCTACAGAAGTATCTTATGCTGTGGGTTCAGCTCCACTATTCACTGAGGACAGTCAGCAGCTACTGCCCAGCCAAGAAGTGGAGGAGACATCTGTAGCTTCCTTTGCTAGGTCTGCAAGTAGTGATGAGGAGAGTGACATGGGAAGTGGTGTTGCCAGCGTTCAGTGCACTGTGGAGAAACCTGAGGAGGACATCAGTTATTGCGGTTTTCTTTTTAATTTCTCACCACAAATAGTATTTTTTTTGTTGCGCCATACATTTTATGGCAAAGTGAATGATGGTATTACAACAAACAACTGGTCACGCAAAAAACAAGCCCTCATACTAGTCTGTGGATGAAAATTTTAAAGAGTTATGATTCTTTTGAAGGCGAGGAGGAAAAAACGAAAACGTAGTCCTTAAAGGGGTATTCCAGGATTTTTTTTTTATTTGACTATGCTACAGGGGCTGTAAAGTTAGTGTAGTTCATAATATAGTGTCTGTACCTGTGTGTGACGGTTTTCTTACAATTCTTATGTGATTTTCACCCCAATATTTATTTTTACAAGCATGCAAAATTACTGTTGTCTTGAATTTTTCCCAGCTTGCAATGCGATCGAGACCTGACTCACTAGTCAGCTGATGACAGGGAGCCTGTCTGTTTCAATGGGTGGAGGGATCAATCTGCAACTAATGCAACAGCTGTAGGCACCCTAATTGAAAACCACACGTCTTTTGTTTCAATGGGTGGGGTAGCTGGCTGATGTGTGGGAAGGAGGAAATGGAATTGTGGGATTTGTGGTCAAAAAAAGAAAAGTCAAACAGAAAATACAAGTTCACAAAAAGCTAGCCACAGTGTTTTTGGTAATCTCATGGCATATCCATTTAGCCCCAAGACAGGCACGGATCCTTCCTAAGCATGTCCATTACTGTCTGCCAGGTACGTACTAAAATCACTTTATGGTGGAGAATCCCTTTAAGGCCCAAATGGGCTGTGTCCTTAAGGGGTTAAATTAAATTAAAATTACATAAAAAAATCTCTTTATTCTCTTCAATTTTGACACCATATGGTCTCCCTGCTGCCACATCGACGCTCTGCAGCAGTGATTCTAATAGCAATGCCTGTAATATGCCTGTCATACTGAATAACAGCATTATTTTACTAACACAGCACACTCCCTATGTATGTTAGGGCTAGGCAAAGTGCTCTACACCCCTATTACGGCTCTCTGTAGGTCAGAAATAGCCATTTTTAATAGCGATTTGCATATCGGCCGAATCGAATTTTTCAAAAGTTCGCTCATCTCTATTCAACAATAAATGGGGTATTCTGTATTTGTTCATCACTTTGAGCCCATGATTCCAAGTTATATGACAAGTATGTAATACACATTTATAACCTCTGTGTGTCACTTTTTTCCATTTTCTTTCACAGGATTAGAATTGATCAAGCTTTTCAAAAGTTTGGTTTGCCCGGCTTGCAGAACGCTTTGAATACATTTGGTTGATGGCTAACAAGTTTACAGCAAGCTGGCAAGGCAATAACCCTTAAACACGTGTATAACATTGCCTAAGAGTTCTAAAGCCCTGTATAACACTGCTAGGGTCACCTAGGAATGTATTCAAGTAGTTTTAAAGTGACTTTATCGCTAAGTTAATGTCAAAGTTACAGCAACAAGGGGAAACTCATGATAACTAACAGCTTGTTTTTAAAACACACTGCACTAGCAGGTAGTGTATGCTTTTTAACACGTAGAAGATGCAGGTCATACAGGTATGCCCTGGGCGTCTGGTACTTAGTGCACCAGGACATACCTCTACATCCTGAGTCCTACTGTGGCTATGGACTGAAGACAGGAGTTGCACTCGCATCATAGACCATGGGTTCCAGCTGCTATCAGCAGCAAAGGACCCACCAGTAGTGGCAGACATCAGCAGTCGTGCTGATGTCTGCCATGAACCCCTCAGAGGCTATGATCGATACTTATTATCACATCTGAGGTAATGTGGTGGTTCCCGTGCCTGATCTGATCGTCCGCGGCATGGCTGTGGAGGTATCAGCTCAGTCAAAATGGCAGCTGGAGGTCTCCTTACCTGCCTCCTGCCATCATCATGGAGTCTTCTTCTCTGGTCAGACTTCGAGCAAACCAGAGAAGTAAATTGCAGATTACACTGATCAGTGCTATGCACTCATCGGACAGCAAGGAGGCAGGTAAGGGCCCTCCCGCCATCCTCTCAGCTATTAAGGACACAGCAATTTCAACACAGCAGTCGTGAACAGCCCGCTTAGCTAGCTGGGATAACTTTTCTCCCGTTTTAGATGCTGCAATCAACTTTAATCGTGGTGTCTAAAATGGGAGAAAAGTCTAAAGGGTTAATACCGGCAATCAAGCCGATCAGCAATGTCCGGCATTAGCCGATGGTCCTGGTTGAACCCACCGAGTATTAAGCACGCTCAGCTCCTGAGCGCGCTTCATATAAAGGGAGGTGTCAATGGATGAAAATGTATTGTCCATTGTCCTTAAGGGATTAATATAACTTTGCATCATGGGATGAAAGCGATAGAAAAAAAAATGATTACCCTTTTATCTATAAGCAATTTAATACAGTATGTGCAAATAAAGTACACATGTATCTGTTAGTGCATTGTAATGTACACTCACTAGTCACTATATTAGTAACAACTGTTTATTTGCATGTAAACAAAAGTAGCTAATCAGCCAATCCCATGGCAGAAACTCAATGCATTTATGCATATAGACATGGTCAAGACAAACGAACGTGCCTTGTTGATGTCAATGGAGAATGGGAAGACTGGTTTGAGATACCAGAAAGGCAATAGATTTGATACAACCAAGGCATACAGAATAACGTCTCTGAACGTACAACACATCCAACCTTAAAGCAGATGGACTACAGCAACAAAGACCTCAGCAGGTGCCACCCACATCAGCTAAGAAAAGAAAACTGAGGTGACAATTCACATTGGCTTACCAAAATGGGACAATCGAAGACTGGAAGAACATTGCCTCGCCTGATGAGTCTCAATTCCAGCTGCAACATTCAGATGGCAGTGTCAAAATTTGGTGTAACCACATAAAAGCATGGACCCATCTTGCCTTGTGTCAATGGTTTAAGCTTAACCCCTTGGGGACCGAGCCCATTTTGACCCTAAGGACCAGAGCATTTTTTGCACATCTGACCACTGTCAGTTTAAGCATTAATATCTCAGGGATGCTTTTACCTTTCATTCTGATTCCGAGATTGTTTTTTCGTGACATATTCTACTTTAATGAAGAAATATTAGAGAGACTCTTATCTCTGTGATAAGTCTGTGACTCGGGCTGCTCAAATAACACCTGTGCCCAAGGCGCCAAAAAATTATACAAAATATATAGAAAAATTGGGGCTCAGAGTCATGAATATTAGATACAAATTAATTTATTGATAATAAGATATTCGTAATATTTGTGTCTTTTGTAATGGTTCACATGTTGAGCTGCTGAAGAAAGGTCCTATGGAGGACCTGAAACGTGTCCAGCCTTAAACTACTATTTATCCTAAGTCCCTCACCAAAATAGAAAACCATATGAAAAAAGGTATATATCAAGAATTATAATCTTTATTGAAAAAATACACAGAATAAAAACACATAAAAAACATGTGAGAAATGGGTACCACAAATACACAGGCAGAACGATGGAGATGAGGGCACTATAATATGGATGGTGACAAGTTTAAATACTTAATAAAACAGGTGATGGTCCCACAATTTGGACCTATCACCAACAGGACTTGGACAAAAAGTGGTAGCTCAAAGGTAGTGTCTGTCAGTACAGTAATACAATAGCACAAGTATAAAGCAAATAGCTATCTGACTTAAAATGCAACAGACTAAAGATCCCTGTTATAAGGTGCATGGTAACGAAAAAGCAGCAGAAATGCAACCCATGATCAATAATACAACCAGGCAAAGCCCATGCACCTGACTAGCACCGCTCACCTCCTGCCCAAAACGAATTTTCGCTCAGTTGGCTTCCTCAGGGGGCCCAAAGTGGAAAAATAAAAATCTGCATTTTTTACACTAACATGCTGTAGACCGATATTTTAATTTTTACAAGGGGTAAAAGGAGAAAAAGCCCCACAAAATTTGTAACCCAATTTCTCTCAAGTAAGGAAATACCTCATATGTGGATGTAAAATGCTTTGTGGGTGCACTAGAGGGCTCAGAAGGGAAGGAGCAACAATGGGATTTTAAAGAGCGAATTTAGCTGAAATGGTTTTTTGGGGGCATGTCTCATTTAGGAAGCCCCCATGGTGCCAGAACAGCAAAAAAATACCCCACAATTTTGGAAACTACACCCCTCAAGGAACGTAACAAGGGGGCCTTAACACCCCACAGGTTCATTTCCGCACGCGGTGATGCCATATATGTTTATTTTTATTTTTCATTCACTTTTTTTTTGCAGTGTTATACCTCCCATAGGGACCTATAACATTGCACACACTGATCTTTATCATTGATCACTGTTTTCTCATAGGAAACCAGTGATCGATGATTCTGCCGCATGACTGCTCATGCCTGGATCTCAGGCACTGAGCAGTCATTCGGCGATCGGACAGCGAGGAGGCAGGTAGGGGCCCTCCCGCTGTCCTGTAAGCTGTTCGGGATGCCGCGATTTTGCCGCGGCTATCCCGAACAGCCCACTGAGTTAACCGGCAACTTTCACATTCGCTTTTAGCCGCGCAGCTCAGCTCTGAGCGCGCTGCTAAAGGGTTAATAGCGCGCGGCGCCTTGATTGGTGCTGCGCGCTATTAGCGGCGGGTCGCGGCTTCACTATGACGCCGGGCCCGCCGTGATATGATGCGGGGTTACCGTGTAACCCCGCGTTATATCACCGGAGCCGGACCAAGGACGTACCAGTACGTCCTTGGTCCTTAAGGGGTTAAGTACCAGGGAGCAAGGGTGTACCTTTGCGCCCTTCGTCCCCAAGAGGTTAAGGGTGGTGTAATGGTGTGAGGGACAATTTCTTGGCACACTTTAGGCCCCTTAGTACCAACTGAGCACCATTTCAACATGGCATCCTACCTGAGTATTGTTGCTTACCATGTCCATCCCTTCATAACCACAGTGCACCCATCTTCTAATGGATACTTCCAGGAGGAATAATGTACCATGTCACAAAACTCACATAATCTCAAGATAGTTTTTTGAACATAACAATGAGTTCATTGTACTCCAATGGCTTCCATTGTCACCAGATCTAAATCCAATAGAGAACCTTTTGGGATGTGGTGGAATGTGAAATTCTCATCATGGATGCACATAGTTATACTCCACCAGGTAGCACTATACTATGTAAGTAAATGTCATCAGTGTCATTGCGACCCGGGTGCGGGGGGTGCGGCCCGCACCGGGTGACACCAACCTAATGGGGTGACACCAAGACGCTCCGCAGAACCCCCCCATCTGTGCCCGATCGGCCTCCCGTCCGTCAGCTCCCCCCCCCGGCCTTCACCTGCGCTGTGTGTGCGGTGCGCCCGTCCATCAGCACCCCCGGCCTTCACCTGCACTGTGCGCCCGTCCGTCATCACCCCCCCTCCTCTCCTTCACCAGCAATGTGCCCGGCCTCCGCTCCCACGTCTGCGCCGGCCTGACGTCACACCGCATGGCCGCGCAGGAGGACGTCAGTTACTTCACTTGCAGGGCGCCCGGTGAGAAGAATCGCTGCGCTGGATGGGTGAGTGTGTGTGTGTGTCTGTCTCTCTGTCTGTCTCTATCTCTGTCTGTATGTGACTCTGTGTGTGTGTGACTGTGTGACTCTGTGTGTGTGTGTGACTGTATGTGTTTGTGTGACTCTGTGTGTGTGACTGTGTGACTCTGTGTGTGTGTGTGTGTGTGTTTGTGTGACTCTGTTTGCTTGTGTGACTCTCTGTGTGTGTGACTTTATGACTCTGTGTGTGTGTTTGTGCTACTCTGTGTGTTTGTGTGACTGTGTGTGTGTGTGTGACTGTCTGTGTGACACTGTGTGTGTGACTCTGCGTGTGTGTCTGTCTGTGAGTGTGTGTCTCTATGACTGTGTGTGTGTTTGTGTGTGTGTCTCTCTGTGTTGTATGTGTTTTTTTGTGTGTGTGTGGGGGGGGGGGGGGTGTTTGAACCAGCGATTTAATGTGGGGAGACTTTGACCCATTGTGAGGAACCTGCAAGGGAACCTGCGGCCTAATGTGGGGAAACTACTACCAAATGTGTGGAGTCTATGCTACCTAATGTGGGGAGTCTATGCTACCTAATGTGGGGGGACTGCTACCTAATGTGGGGAATATGTGCTACCAAATGTGGGGAGTCTATGCTACCTTATGTGGGGAATCTGTGCTACCGAATGTGGGGAATCTATGCTACCTAATGTGGGGAAACTGTTACCTAATGTAGGGAATCTGTGCTACCTAATTTGGGAAAATTGCTACCTAATGTGGGGGAACTGCTCCCTACCTAATGTGGGGGAACTGCTGCCTACCTAATGCTCCCCCCCCCCCCTCCTGGCAGTAGCACCCTCATCATCCACCAGCAACATCCCCCAGCAGTAGCACCTCCATCAGCAGATCCTGATGGTGGATGATGGCGGTGCTCCTGCCAGGAGGATGATCCTGCCGATGGATGATGGGGGTGATACTGCCAGGGGGGATGGCCAGTAGCACCCTCATCATCCTCCAGCAACACCCCCCCCCCAGTAGTAGCACCCCCATCATCCACTAGCAACACCACCAATACCCTCCTCCCATGGTAATAGCATCAGCTAACCGATGTTTAGGGGTGTTACTGCAGTTGTGGTATTATATTCAGAGGGTGCACTGTATGACAACGTTATATTCAGAGGGCGCAGTTTGTGGTAGTATTATTAGAGATGAGCGAACTTACAGTAAATTTGATTCGTCACGAACTTCTCGTCTCGGCAGTTGATGACTTATCCTGCGTAAATTAGTTCACCCTTCAGGTGCTCCGGTGGGCTGGAAAAGGTGGATACATTCCTAGGAGAGAGTCTCCTAGGACTGTATCCACCTTTGCAAGCCCACCGGAGCACCTGAAAGCTGAACTAATTTATGCAGGAAAAGTCATCAACTGCCGAGCCGAGAAGTTTGTGACGAATCAAATTTACTGTAAGTTCGCTCATCTCTAAGTATTATATTCAGAGGGCGCAGTGGGTGGTAGTATTATATTCAGAGGGTACAGTGTGTGGCGGTATTATATTCAGGGGTACAGTATGTGTCAGATTTATATTCAGAGGGTACAGTGTGTGGTGGTATTTTATTCAGGGGTACAGTATGTGGCAGATTTATATTCAGAGTGTACAGTATGTGTTGGTATTATGTTCAGAATGTACAGTGTGTGGTAGTATTATATTCAGTGGGTATGGTGTATGGAAGGTTTATAATCAAAGAGTATAGTGTATAGTAGTATTATATTTAGAGGATACAGTGTCTGGCAGGTTTATAATAATACTTGTTTTCATATAGAGGATGAGAATGCGCTGACATCTCACATTCTGCAGAGAGAAGTTTTAGCTGGAACAAGTCCTAGCGGTATGTACCATCTGAATTAGATAAGGAAAGACTATAGAGAAGACGTCACCTGTAGTCACTGATATAATTGTGTATTCTCCTCACTATGTCCTATCAGAGCTGTAGTCTCTTGTCAGTTCTACAGTTAGGTCAGTGAAACTACAACTCCCAGCCTAACCTCACCACTGCTCAAAGTGGTACTCTACTGGAAAACATTTTTTTAATCAACTGGTGCTACAAAGTTAAACAGATTTGTAAATTACTTCTATTTAAAAATCTTAATCCTTCCAGTACTTATTAGCTGCTGTATAAGCGATTCACAAGAAGTTATTTTCTTTTTTAATTTCTTTTCTGTCTGACCACAGTGCTCTGTGCTGACACCTCTGCCCATGTCAAGAACTGTCCATAGTAGGAGCAAATCCCCATAGCAAACCTATCCTGCTCTGGACAGTTCCTGAAATTGACAGAGGTGTCAGCAAATAACACTGTGGTCAGACTGGAAAGAACTACACAACTTCCTGTGGAGAATACAGCAGCTTATAAGTACTGTAAGGATTAAGATTTTAAATAGAAGTAATTTAAAAATCTGTTTAACTGTCTGGCACCAGCTGATATAAAAGTAAATGTTTTCCAGTGGAGTACCCCTTTAAGTAATTCTGGGAGCTGTATATTTAAATGGTGAAAACTTCTTTAACACTTTCCTATTCTGTGGCAATTGGTATATCTGATTTTTATACTGGAATTTCTCACAATGCGCTACAACAGTGGTGTCTGTCACAACAGGCTAAAAACTTACTGGGGGGAGGGGGTGGGTATGGGGGTGACACCCTTTTCTACTGCACCGGGTGACACCAACCCTAGCAACACCACTGAATGTCATAACTCTTCTCTAGATCTTTTTAACCAGCATGTAAATGGCAGTCATTATGCATCTAATATGACATTCAATGGTAGGATAACCCCATTTAATATCCTACCTAATAAACAGTAAGTATTGTAGTATAAATCAAACGTTCCAGCATTCAGACAAATTTGCCCTACCAATGAAAAGTTTGATATTTAAAAAAATAAAATATTTTTAATCTGGCGTGAAGTTACATTTTACATCCAGTTTTATTTATTGTTAAAGGAGTAGTCCAGTGCTGAAAAACGTATTCCCTATTTCTAAGGATAGGGGATAAGTTTCAGGTAGTGTGGGGTCTGACCCCCCGCAATCTCCCGTACAGGGCCCCGGCAGCCCGCAGGAAGGGGGCGTGTTGACCACTGCACAAAGCGGCGGCTGACACACCCCCTCAATACAACTCTATGACAGAACGGGAACGCTGCATTCGGCAATCTCCGGCTCTGCCATGGCTCACGCTATTGGGCCGGAGAGCCGGGGCCCTGTATGAGAGATTGCAGGGGTCCCAGCAGTCGGACCCCCTGCTATCTGAAAATGATCCCCTATCCTTAGTATAGGGGATACGTTTTTCAGGACTGGACTACTCCTTTAACAAGGTTTTTCCACATTCCTTAAAGGGGTTATCCAGCCAAAGACATCTTATCCCCTATCCAACGGATTGAGTGCCATGATCTCCGTGCAGCAGTCGCATTCTATGCAGGGCTGTGTCTCCAGTCTCAGAAAGCTCTTTGTTTCTGGGACCGGAAACGTGACGTAACGCCATGCCCCCTCATGATGTCACTCCATGCCCCCTCCATTCATGTCTTTGGAAGGGGGCATGACGGGCGCCACGCCCCCTCCCATAGACATGAATGGAGGGGGCGTGGAGTGCCATTATGAGTGGGCGTAGTGTGACATTATGAAGGGGGCTTGGTGTTACGTCACATCCCCAGTCCCGGAAACGCTGTTCTTTGGCAGGATAGCCTCTTTAAAGATAACTACAACCCCAATAAGCAGGGCAGGGTCATGTACAGATGCGTACACCTCATTGAATCAAATGCCTAGTTCTATAAGAACATTGATAATGTGAACTGATAAATGAATAGAAAAGCAAAGCATCTAAAGCGGAGTTATTTTATGTGGTCTCCAGATGAGAGTAACACCACAGTACAGTCAGTAAATAACCTCCAGCATTTTCCACATTCTGTCCATTGTTTTTGATTGCACATTTTTCATTGGAACATTTACTTGTCACCGAAGCCTGATGATTCTAATTATATTCAATGTATAATCCTTAGGACATGTTCATGATCTAAAGATGCATGTAACAGTTCAAGTGAGTCTGATATTTTCAATCACTGCCTACTTTTCAGTTGTTTGCATTATTTAACCTCTAACTTCATGCTCCAAGCAACAATCACAGTAAAATACTTTATTCTCTAATCCATTAAAGATTGAAGCATGTCATAAATCAAATTTCATAATGACTTGCCTTCTCTCATCTGACATGAGTAGCTTCCTCTCTGAAAAGCCAAGGAAGCCAGTCTGACTTTTCTAATTTGCCATTTACTACTTAGTCTTTCTTTTTGTGTATCCACTAAACTATGGCAATTTTTTAAACATTGAAAAAATTGTTCACATTATCCTTAAGAGAAGGGGGTCACAGAACACAGTGTATTAATAAATTAGGTAGTAATACAAATAAATTGAGAAATAGAAAATAGGAGGTACCTGACAAACCTCAGGTTTAAGCCATAATTGGAACAAAACACGAGGAGTACCATTGAACCACAGTCCAAATAATACATAGTGGTAACGCAATGGTGCTTGGAAAAAGAGGACAGTCTCAAAATATGCGATAACAAAGAGAAATCCTGACCGCATCTTAAAGGCCACGACCAACGGAGACCGACATGGAAAACTGGGAGGGTGACAGGAGGCTCAGAGGCTACAAACTGGTATTTTCGTGCAGATGCATTTCTTCCGGAACATTCTTTTTTCACTTTTTGTTTTTCCCCTATGCACCTGATCACGTGGACGCAGTCTTATCCCATAAAACCATGGCTTGGAATGATGTAAGCAGAGGCCGGAAGAAGTGCATCTGCACAAAACTACCAGTTTGTAGTCTCTGAGCCTCCCATCACCCTCCCCGTTTCCCATGTTGGTCTCCGTTAGTCGTGGCTTGTAGACGCGGTGAGTTGCTGGATTTCTATTTGTTATCGCATATTAATTAATTAGGCTTTGTACAAACATAGTTTTTTGTTTCCATGTTTTTATCTGAAAAAAAAAAAAAAAGACTGCTATATATTTTCGGAATACAATGGGGAATATTTATCAAAACCTGTCCAGAGGAAAAGTTGCTGAGATTGCTTCTTTCATTTTTCAGAGGCCTTTTGAAAAATGAAAGAAGTGATCTGATTGGTTGCTATGGGCAACTCTGCAACTTTTCCTTTGGACAGGTTTTGATAAATCTCCCCCAATGTTTGCATTACCAGATGTTTTTCAACTCAATTACCAGAAAAATATGTCAGTTTTTCGACAGTTTCTTTCCTGCAAAACAACCAAACAGTCCTTTTTGGTACACAAGAAAGGAAAAAAATGTGGCAGAATTTTTCTGTGGGCATACCATGGTTTTAGGTCCGGTCACAAAACCGGATACGGGGAAAAAATTAGCCGACCGAGCTGATGAGCCTTAGTAGGGATTTGTACCATTTTTATATTTTGGCACTTTTTTCTCACTTTTTAACATTTTTTTTTTTTATATCACTTATAGCACAAATCTATGTCAGCTCGAGGATATGCCAAAATGGGGCTAATTTAGTTTGATTTTTGCATATGAAACACAAAATTTTCCCTTAAAGGGGTATGTATATTCTGCCCTAGACATCTTATCCACCAATCCAAAGGATGGGGATAAGATGTCTAAGATGTCTGATGTCTCATCGCAATCTATTTCAACCTATTAAACCCCCTACAATCATAGAAACATAGGGGGATATTTATCAAAGTTGTCTATGTCCCGCATCAATATAGACCAAACTACAGAGGGTTAGTCTGGTCTATTGTGCACCTAATTTATCAAATGGCGCACAGCTCTTGATAAATTCTGTGCACAGACTGCATGATCTATGCTTTAGTCTATAATTAAACCTGCTCCAACATGGTCTGACATTTCGGCGTACTTTCAGCCTATGCGACTTGTCGCTGAAAAGTCGCTTTTGATAAATTTAGCACCAATGCATTTTTCAATGCATTTCAGTCTAAAATAGACTTGCATGCATCATGTTCTAAAAATCCTCTAGAGCAAAAGTCGCAGAAAAGTCGCACATATTTAGACTGCGACTTTCTGTGCGACAAATTTAGACAAGAAAAACCAGTCTAAATCCTTTGATAAATCTCCCCCATAGAATTTGTTGGCAGTTAAGAACCATTTGGCCCATCTAGTGTGTCCAATAATCTGAATACTATGAATAGTCCCTGGCCCTATCATGCATCCACTACTTTCTCAGGAGAGTAATACTTCCTGATTTTACTTCAATATTGTTTTATATTACATTGTCCCTCTAATATAAAACAATGTCCTCTTGTGGTAGAATTTCTACTTTTAAATATACTCTCCTCCTTTACCGTGTTGATTCCCTTTAAAATTTTCTGTCTACCCCCTCTGTCTCATCTTCCTTCCAAGCTATACATGTTAAAGGGGTACTCTGGATAACAAAACTTATTTATATTTTGTCCCCTCATGGCCAAATATACACTTATTACCTGTGCTTGGCCATTTTCCCTGTTGGAATATGCTGTGACAGGCAGGAGGTGAGGAAAAACTTGCCCCCCCCCCCCCCCCAACAGAGACAAAGATCATATGACACTTTGGCCTTCATTTACTAACAGGATTCCGACTCTTTTTGTAGGGTTTTGCGCCTAAATTCTGTCTGCGACAGAATGTGCAACAGAAAAAAACAACAGAATCTAATTCCCTCTGAGTGAAAAAAAAACTACAAAATGGGCATTGTTTTCGGGAAAAGGGGCGTGCTCCCTACAATTAATCCAAAGTCGCTCGTCTTTTCTGAAAATCACTACGAAAATCAGGTGAATTTTCTGGGAAGAAAACCCCACACTTTAACCTCTTCAGGACATAGGGCGTATGGATACGCCCTGCATTCCGAGTCCTTAAGGACCGAGGGCGTATCCATACGCCCGTGGGAATTCCGGTCCCCACCGCTAGCCAGTTGGGGACCGGAGCCGGATGCCTGCTGAAATCGTTCAGCAGGCATCCCGGCATATCGCCCAGGGGGGTTATTATGCCCCCCCCATGTCGGCGATGGCCGCATATCGCTGGACAATTCAGTCCAGCAATCTGCGGCGATTCCGGGTCAATCGGGTCTCCGGTGACCCGGAATTACTGGCTGATCGGGGCCGTCGGAGCAGGGAACAGCCAGAGCAAGCAGGAGTGAGGTGGCACTGGTGCCACCTCACGATCGCCCTGATTCGTCGGCCGGTTTACCGGCCGACCAATCGGGGCGCCTGCTGCGGGTGTCACTCCCGCAACCCGCTCCGCCCCTCTTCCAGAGGACCTGAGCGGGTGCGGGACATGGACCCCGGGAGCTGGGGACCCCGATCGCCAGCGTCCCTGTTGGGATTGGGGCCCCAGGAGCGGCAGCGGCGGCGGGACTGACCTGCAGCGTGGATCGTTGGTGGTGAGTGACAGCCTCCTGCTGTTGCTTAGCAACGGCTCCCAGCATGCAAAAAGGGCATGCTGGGAGCTGTAGTTATGCAACAGCAGGAGGCAGACAACCACAACTCCCAGCATTCCCTTACGGGCATGCTGGGACTTATAGTTTTGCAACAGCTGGAGGCACATTTTTCTATGGAAAAATGTACCTTCAGCTGTTGTATAACTACAACTCCCAGCTTGCACAAACAGCTAAAGTGCATGCTGGGAGTTGTAGTGGGGCATCTGCTGGATGCATAACTACAACTATCAGCGTGCCCGTTGGCTGTCGATGACTGCTGAGAGTTGAAGTTTTGTAACAGCTGAAGGCACAATGATTTCAGTGTTTCACGACCGGTGTGCCTCCAGCTGTAGCAAACTACAACTCTCAGCAGTCACCGTACAACATGCACCGTACATGCTGGGAGTTGTAGTTTTGCAACAGCTGGAGGCACACTGGTTGTGAAACACTGAGTTAGGTCACAAACTCAGTGATACATAACCAGTGTGCCTACAGCTGTTGCAAAACTAAAACTCTCAGCATGTACAGTCTGTCAGCGCATGCTGGGAGTTGTAGTTTTGCAACAGCTGGATGTCCCCCCCCCCTCCCCAATGTGAATGTACAGGGTACACTCACATGGGCAGAGGTTTACAGTAAGTATCCGGCTGCAAGTTTGAGCTGTGGCAAATTTTCTGCCGCAGCTCAAACTGCCAGCGAGAAACTACTGTGAACCCCCGCCCGTGTGACTGTACCCTAAAAACACTACACTACACTAACACAAAATAAAATAAAAAGTAAAAAACACTACATATACACATACCCCTACACAGCCCCCCTCCCCTCCCCAATAAAAATGACAAACGCCTGGTAAGCCACTGTTTCCAAAACGGAGCCTCCAGCTGTTGCAAAACAACAACTCCCAGTATTGTCGGACAGCCGTTGACTGTCCAGGCATGCTGGGAGTTTTGCAACAGCTGGAGGCACCCTGTTTGTGAATCACTGGTGTAGAATTCCCCTATGTCCACCCCTATGCAAGTCCCTAATTTAGGCCTCAAATGCGCATGGCGCTCTCACAGTTTAGGGTCAACAGTTTAGGGTCACATATGGGGTATCGCCGTACTCGGGAGAAATTGTGTTACAAATTTTGGGGGCTATTTTCAGCTTTTACCCTTTTAAAAAATTTAACATTTTTGGGAAAACAAGCATTTTAGGTAAAAAAAATATATTTTATTTTACATATGCAAAAGTCGTGAAACACCTGTGGGGTATAAAGGTTCACTTAACCCCTTGTTACGTTCCCCGAGGGGTCTAGTTTCCAAAATGGTATGCCATGTTTTTTTTGCTGTCCTGGCACCATAGGGGCTTCCTAAATGCGGCATGCCCCCAGAGCAAAATTTGCTTCCAAAAAGCCAAATGTGACTACTCCTCTTCTGAGACCTGTAGTGCGCCAGCAGAGCACTTTTCACCCCCATATGGGGTGTTTTCTGAATTGGGAGAAATTGGGTTTCAAATTTTGAGGGGTATTTTCTGCTATTACCCTTTTTAAAAATGTAAAATTTTTGGGAAAACAAGCATTTTAGGTAAAAGTTATTATTATTTTTTTACATTTGCAAAAGTCATGAAACACCTGTGGGGTATTAAGGCTCAATTTATCCCATGTTACATTCCCTGAGGGGTCTAGTTTCCAAAATGGTATGTCATGGGGGGAGGGGGTTGCTGTTCTGGCACCATAGGGGCTTCCTAAATGCAACATGCCCCCCAAAAACCATTTCAGAAAAACGTACTCTCCAAAATCCCCTTGTTGCTCCTTCAATTCTGAGCCCTCTACTGCGCCCGTCGAACACTTTACATAGACACATGAGGTATGTGCTTACTCGAGAGAAATTGGGCTACAAAAACAAGTAAACATTTTTTCCTTTTACCACTTGCAAAAATTCAAAAATTGGGTCTACAAGAACATGCGAGTGTAAAAAATGAAGATTTAGAATTTTCTCCTTCACTTTGCTGCTATTCCTGTGAAACACCTAAAGGGTTAAAACACTTACTGAATGTCATTTTGAATACTTTGGGGGGTGTAGTTTTTATCATGGGGTCATTTATGGGGTATTTTGTAATATGAAGACCCTTCAAATCCACTTCAAAACTGAACTGGTCCCTGAAAAATATTGAGTTTGAAAATTTTGTGAAAAATTGGAAAATTGCTGCTGAACTTTGAAGCCCTCTGGTGTCTTCCAAAAGTAAAAACACGTCAATTTTATGATACAAACATAAAGTAGACATATTGTTTATGTGATCAAAAAAAAATGTGTTCGTAATATCCATTTTCCTTACAAGCAGAAAGCTTCAAAGTTAGAAAAATGCTAAATTTTCACATTTTTTATCAAATTTACGGATTTTTCACCAAGAAAGGATGCAAGTTACCACAAACATTTACCACTAGGTTAAAGTAGAATATGTCACGAAAAAACAATATCGGAATCAGAATGATAACTAAAAGCATTCTAGAGTTATTAATGTTTAAAGTGACAGTGGTCAGATGTGCAAAAAACGCTCTGGTTCAAAAAAGCCAAATTGGCTTGGTCGTGAAGGGGTTAAAGCATGTAGAAAGGGCCGGGCCTCGCTTTCTGTTGACGTTATTACACTGCTGCGCCGGCGCGGTGTGCGTAGTGATGTAATAACGACGCCGGAAACCAAGGCCCGGACCCTGGAGAAGATGCGCAAGACACCGGAGGATTGCGAAGTGGACCCTGAGCAGCCGGAATAGGTAAGCGAACCTGCCAGGGATGCTTAAACTGCTATCTGACAGCAGCTTAAGCATTTTGCGCTGTCGGATAGCAGTTAATGCGATGGCCCCGACATATAAAAGCATCGTATGTCGATGCTGACATCTACATGCGATGGCCTCTGAGAGGCCATCGTATGTCGATTTTATCATATGTCGGAGCCATCGTAGGTCGGGGGGTTGCTGTACCTGTACTAATAGACAGATCGCCCATTTTGATCCTCCTGTACAATTTATAGATGCGGCCGGCCACTCTTCTATGGTCCCCTGCATTGTCGTATACGTATTTATCGGCGTATAACACGCATTTTTTAGGCTAAAATGTTTAGCCTAAAGTTTATCTATGTGTTATATGCCGATAAAGCGGGCGTTTTAAATCAATGAACTGAGTGGCTTTTGGGGGGCCAGAGACCTGCCGTCTCTGCACGCTTCTCTGCCCCTGCCTATCCTAGGGTCCAGAGACCGCCGCCACTGCCCCATTGCCTCCCCCATCCCCGGTTTTATAATTACCTGTTCCCGGGGTCTGCGTTGCTTCTGGCTCCAACATTGTCCTACGTTGTTGCTATGCGCTAAGCTACGCAATGACGAGTGACGTCTTCAACTCGACGTCACCATCAGTGGCTGGCGCACAGTGACAGCTAAGGACGCCTCAGGAGCCAGAAGCAGCGTGGACTCCGGGAACAGGTAATTATATAAACGGGGATGGGGAGGTAATGAGGCAGCGGCGGCGGCGGTCTCTGGATAGCCAGTGGGAGAGAAGCGGCGACAGCAGGACTCTAGACCCCAGGAAAGGCAGGGGGAGAGAAGCAGAAGCAGCCTCTCTCCTCCTGCCTTTCCTGGGGGCTTCTGTGGGGTCAGAAACAGTCTATCGGGGTATGCACATGCACACACACGCACCCTCATTTTACCAAGGATATTTGGGTAAAACACTTTTTTTACCCAAATATCCTTTGAAAAATGAGGTTGCGTGTTATAGGCCGGTGCGTGGTATACCCCGATAAATACGGTATATACACCTATTCATATTTCCCACAGAGAGGTATGATTGTCCAGATGGTTCCAGCCAATCACAGATCTCTGTGGGAAATAGGAATATGTGTATATCTACGTCAGTGCAGGGGACCATAGAAGAGTGGAGAGGCGGGGATTGGAGCAGAGCCGTGTTCAGACGGGAGGCGTTTTGGATACTCTGCTTAGACACACGCTTCCCGTCTGGACTCAATTACAGGCATGATTTGAGTTATATTTATTAATAATCTACTATTGAATGACATATAATCAATGCATAACTCATTATGTATATACTCCATTTCGGGTTTATATATTTTCCCAGCTCCACATCTTCCATACATCCCTATATGACGTCACCGGTTATCAGAGTATTTAAGATGCATTCTTTGTCTGTCACATTTACCATGATTAAGACTTGTTAACAGGTCGAAACGCGTTGGTTGCGTTTTGTTTGTTCTTAGCCGCATTATGAACTAGTTTGGTTTTTAACACGATTTAATAAAGCCACAATTTTATCCAGTCTGGGAGCCGGATGCCATTTCCTCTTCTGTCTAATTGCTGCACCTGGGAACACGGCCCTTGCCTAATTCCGAGTCTTTCGTCTGGAGAGGTGTGTTACCACATACGTGATCTGGGTCTGAGAACTACATACGGTGAGCTGAATTATTCTTTTCTTGTCATTGGTAGTGAAATAATGCTGTTATTCAGAATGACATGCAGATTACAGGCATCGCTTTTAGAATCACTGCCACAGAGCGGCACAATGACAGGGCCTGGAGGTGTTATCAGTATGAGGAGACCATATGGATGCTGAATGACACAGCGTGGAGGTGTTGGCAGCATGAGGATACCATACAGTGGCTAAATGACACAGCTTGGAGGTTTTGGCAGTATGAGGATACCATATAGTGGCTGAAAGACACAGCTTGGATGTGGCTGAAGCATGAGGAAACCTTATAGTGGCTGAATGACACAGCGTGGAGGTGTTGGCCGCATGAAAAGACCATAAAGTGGCTGAATGACACAGCTTGGATGTGGCTGAAGCAGGCCCAGCAGCATCAGTAACCCATGTGTTTGTGAGATGACACAGCCTGGCTGAAGCATGATGAGACCATATAGTGTCTGAATGACACAGCCTGGAGCTGGCAGCACATGAATAGACACTAGGGCTTCACAAACCCTAAGATTAAAAGATGAATTCTGAAATTTAAATTGAAGATTTAGGGTAGCTAGTGCTACCATAAAAAAAAAAAAAATTAGGCCCAGGCCCAGCCACATCAGTAAACCATATATTGGCTGAATGACACAGCCTGGAGTTGGCAGCACATGAGTAGACACTAGGGCTTCACAATCCCTAAGATTAAAAGATGAATTCTGAAATTTAAATTGAAGATTTAGGTTTGCTAGTGAAACCATAAAACATTTTTATGCCCAGACCCAGGCCCAACAGTATCAGTAAACCATATATTGGCTGAATGACACAGCCTGGAGTTGGCTGAAGCATGAGGAGACCCTATAGTGTCTGAATGACACAGCCTGGAGTTGGCAGCAGCATGAGTAGACACTAGGGCTTCACAACCCCTAAGATTAAAAGATTAATTTTAAAATGTAAATTGAAGATTTAGGTTAGCTAGTGCTACCATAAAAATATTTTAGGCCCAGACCCAGGCCCAGCAGCATCAGTAAACCATATATTGGCTGAATGACACAGCCTGCAGTTGGCAGAAGCATGAGGTGACCATTGAAATTTAAGATTTTTAATTTGAAATTTAAGATGTTTAAATTGAAATTGAGGATTTTAAAATTGAAATTTTAACTCCCAAGTTTTAGTGTCCCAGGCCCCGGCATGTGGGTACAAAGGACCAAATCTAACAAGGAGTCACATGTCACACGTCAGCACTATTACAGAGCCTGGAGGTGGCATCAGTATGAGGAGACCATATAGTGGTTGAATGGCACAGCCTGTAGTAGGCTGAAGCATGAGAAGAGACCATATAGTGTCTGAAAGAGACAGCCTGGAGGTAGCATCAGTATGAGGAGACCATATAGTGTCTTAATTGCACAGCCTGGAGTTTGTGGCAGCATGGGGAGACCATATAGTGTCTGAATGGCACAGCCAGGAGGTAGCTGAAGCATGAGGAGACCATATAGTGGCTGAATGGCGCAGCCTGGAGTTTGTGACAACAGGAAGAGGCCATATATTGGCAAAATGGCACAGCCTGGAGGTGGCTGAAGCATGAGGAGACCATATAGTGTCTGAATGGCACAGCCTGGAGTTGTCTGAAGCATGAGGAGACCATATAATGTCTGAATGGCACAGCCTGGAGTTGGCTGAAGCATGAGGAGACTATATAGTGTCTAATTGGCGCAGCCTGCAGATGAGGACCTCACAATCTCTAAGAATAAAAGGTGAATTTTGAAATTTCCATTGAAGAAGTATGGTACCTAGTGCTACCATAAACATATATTGGTAATGTCCTAGGCCAAGCAGCATCAATAAACCATGTAGTTGCTGAATGACACAGACTGGAGCTGGCTGAAGCATCAGTAAACCATATATTGGATGAATGGCACAGCCTAGAGGTGGCTAAAGCATGAGGAGACCATATAGTGGCTGAATGACACAGCCCGGAGGTGGCAGCAGCAGCATCAGGAGTCCTGAAAGTGACCCAGTGACAGAGTGGTGCAGTGGGTGGCAATACCAGTACCCGGTGACAAAGGTGGGTGAAAAAAGGTCTGATGCAGAGGAATGTTTATAACGGGGGAGCAGCACCTTAAATCTGTTTGTCACTATGCATATTTGTGAAGTGTTGGTGTGGCACCATGGTCAATCTACTTTCATGCATCAGGCATTAGTGGTTGGAAATTCGGCCTGATTCATCTTCACAAAGGTCAGTCTCTCCACATTTCTCGTGGACAGACGAGTTCTCCTTGGGGTGACTATTGGCCCCGCCGCATTAAACATCCGCTCTGATGGCACACTACTGGCCAGACAGGATTGCTTTTCCAGGGCAAACTCTGCTATTTGCTGCCACAAGTCAAGTTTGGCTGCCCAGAAGTCCAGCAGATCTTCATGGTGTGTTGGCATGAGCATGTCAAGGTATGCCACCACCTGCTGATTTAGGTCCTGCTCCAGGTGTACCTGCTGCTGATGAGTTGCTTCACTATGCTGGTGAAGAAAGCTACTCAACAGCAACTGTAGACTCAGGCAGCTGCTGATGGAGCTGGTACTGCTCCTGCCATCCCAACCCTCCTCAGCCCTCCACAGCAGCCACGACAGTGAAAGGTGAGCGCAGGGGGCCCCCCAATTTAGACCTGCGAGAGGATGGAAGATGGCACTGATAGGCATAGGTCAACGGACTACAAAGGATGCTTCTGTTGTAGGTCACTTTGTCCTCCCTCTCAGTGGGTGTAAAAAAGGCCCCCATTTTGTGACAGGTCCAATAAGGTAAAGATCCAGAAGTCATCAGGCTGCCGAATGGTGACAATTCGGCTGTCACTACGCAAGCAAGTGAGCATGCATCTTGCCATTTGTGCAAGTGATTCGGACGGACTCCCTGCCTCCATCTCCACTGCATACTGCCACGGTGTGTCTGGGTCCTCTGTCTCACCTTCCTCATAACCCTCTAGCACCTCTGGCTGCTCCTACTCCTCCTCTCCTCAGGTGTTGTAAGGAATGAAGCAGTTGAAAAGGGAGGGACTGCAGCACCAGCAACTTGGACAGGAGCACATTCAGCTCCTGCGCCATTGGATGAGTGGGCACATACTGTTGTCTCTTGGACATGGCTTTGCCGATGGATTGTTGGCGGAATGGCTGACTAAAAGTAGGAGGAGCTGGAGCATCTGGAGTGACAAAAGGAGGGTATGACACACAGCTCCCTCAGGCTGAGGTGGTGGAGCCTTGGCTGGCTGAAAGAGGGAGCGACATGCCACTGGGTGATGCAGCAGGCTGGACATCAGAGCCATGGTTCTCCCAGGCCACTTTTTGGTGGTGAAGCATATGTTGATGCCGAGCTGGGGTGCCAACATTGGGACCCTGGCCACGCTTCACCTTCTGCAGACATATCTTGCATGTGCTATGTGAACCTCCTCCGGATGCTTGATGAAAAACTGCCACACCGCAGAGTAGCTGATTTTCCCACCAACAGTCCGCACTAATTGACTGCTACTGCTGCCGTCTCCAGGAACCCTGTTACACTACTTCCTGGGAAGGTAGGCTGTCGCAAAGCAGGATGTCTCCCCCGTGCACGTTTGGCTCCAGAATTTCCACTTCTGCCACCATGCTGACTGATGATTCCCCTTCTGCACCCGGCTCCCAATTGCGATTGGCTTCATCATACGCTTAACCTCTTAAGGACGGAGCCCATTTTCACCTCTAGGACGAAGCCCTTTTTTGCAAATCTGACCACTGTCACTTTAAACATTAATAACTCTGGAATGCTTTTAGTTATCATTCTAATTCTGAGATAGTTTTTTCGTGACATTCTACTTTAACATAGTGGTAAATTGTTGTGGTAACTTGCATCCTTTCTTGGTGAAAAATCCCCAAATTTGATGAAAAAATTTAAAATGTTGCATTTTTCGAACTTTGAAGCTCTCTGCTTGTAAGGAAAATTGATATTCCAAATATTTTTTTTTTATTCACATATACAATATGTCTACTTTATGATTTTATCATAAAATTGATGAGTTTTTACTTTTGGAAGACACCAAAGGGATTCAAAGTTCAGCAGCAATTTTCCAATTTTTCAGAAAACTTTCACTCACAATTTTTTAGGTACCAGTTCAGGTTTGAAGTGGATTTGAAGGGTCTTCATATTAGAAATACCCCACAAATGACCCCTTTATAAAAACTGCACCCCAAAGTGTTCAAAATGACATTCAGTAAGTGTTTTAACCCTTCAGGTGTTTCACAGGAAAAGCAGCACAGTGAAGGAGAAAATTCAAACTCTTCATTTTTGAAACTCGCATTTTTGAATTTTTACAAGGGGTAAAAGGAGAAAATGTATACTTGTATGTGTAACCCAATTTCTCTCGAGTAAGCACATACCTCATATGTCTATGTAAAGTGTTCGGCGGGCACAGTAGAGCGCTCAGAAGCGAAGGAGCGACAAGGGGATTTTGGAGAGTACGTTTTTCTGAAATGGTTTTTGGGGGGCATGCCGCATTTTCACAAAAATGTTGGTTTTCCCCCAAATTTCACATTTTTTAAAGGGTTAATAGCAGAAAAGACTCCCCACAATTTGTAACCCCATCACTTTTGAGTATGGAGGTACCCCATAAGTGGACCTGAAGTGCACTGCGGACGAACTACAATGCCCAGAAGAGAAGGAGTCATATTTGGCTTTTTGAGAGCATATTTTGCTCGGGGGGGTATGTTGCATTTAGGAAGCCCCTATGGTGCCTGGACAGCAACAACAAAAAAAAACACATGGCATACCATTTTGGAAACTAAACCCCTTGAGGAATGTAACAAGGGATAAAGTGAGCCTTAATACACCACAGGTGTTTCACGACTTTTGCATATGTAAAAAAAAAAAATTGTTTACACTAAAATGTGGGTTTCCCCCAAATTTAACATTTTTGGAAGGGTTAATAGCAGAAAAGACCCCCCCCCCCCCCAAATTTGTAACCCCATCTCTTCTGAGTATGGAGGTACCCCATAGGTGGACCTGAAGTGCACTGTGGGCGAACTACAATGCTCAGAAGAGAAGGCATCATATTTGGCTTTTTGAGAGCAAATTTTGCCCGGGGGGCATGTCGCATTTAGGAAGCCACTATGGTGCTAGGACAGCAAAAAAAAAAAAAACACATGGCATACTATTTTGGAAACTAGACCTCTCACAGAATGTAATGAGGGGTACAGCGAGCATTTACCCCTAACTGGTGTCTGACAGGTCTTTGGAACAGTGGGCTGTGCAAAATTTTTCATTTTCACGGACCACTGTTCCAAAGATTCGTCAGACACCTGGGGGGTGTAAATTCTCACTGCACCCCTTATTGCATTCCGTGAGGGGTGTAGTTTCCAAAATGGGGTCACATGTGGGTGTGCGTTTGTCAGAACCGCCGTAACAATCAGCCACCCCTGTGCAAATCACCTCAAATGTACATGGCGCACTCTCCCTTCTGGGCCTTGTTATGCGCCCCCAGAGCACTTTGCGCCCACATATGGGGTATCTCCGTACTCGGGAGAAATTGCGTTACAAATTTTGGGGGGCGTTTTTCCCTTTTACCTCTTGTGAAAATGAAAAGTATAGGGCAACACCAGCATCTTAGTGTAAAATTTTTTTTTTTTTTACACTAACATGCTGGTGTAGACCCCAATTGTTCCTTTTCATAAGGTGTAAAAGGAGAAAAAGCCCACTAAAATTTGTTAGGTAATTTCTCCCGAGTACGGCGATACACCATATGTGACTCTATACTGTTGCCTTGAAATACTACAGGGCTCCAAAGTGAGAGCGCCATGTGCATTTGAGGCCTGAATTAGGGACTTGCATAGGGGTGGACATAGGGGTATTCTATGCCAGTGATTCCCAAACAGGATGCCTCCAGCTGTTGTAAAACTCCCAGCATGCTTGGACAGTCAATTGCTGTCCAGAAATGCTGGGAGTTCTTGTTTTGCAACAGCTGGGGGCTCCATCTTAGAAACACTGCCGTACAATACATTTTTCATTTTTGTTGGGGAAGGGGGGTGGTAGGGGGGGCAGTGTATGTGTGTATATGTAGTGTTTTACTCTTTATTTTATGTTAGTGTAGTGTAGTGTTTTTAGGTTACATTCACACTGTAGGCAGATTACACTGAGTCTCCCGCTAGGAGTTTGAGCTGCTGCGGAAAATTTGCCACAGCTCAAACTTGAAGCGAGGAACTCACTGTAATTTGCCACCAGTGTGAATGTAGCCTGTACATTCACATTGGGGAGGGGGGTCAAAACTACAACTCCCAGCATGCACTGACAGACCATGCATGCTGGGAGTTGTAGTTTTGCAACAGCTGGAGGCACACTGGTTGGAAAACCTTGAGTTAGGTTCTATGACCTAACTCAGTATTTTCCAACCAGTGTGCCTCCAGCTGTTATAAAACTACAACTCCCAGCATGTACTGATTGCGGAAGGGCAAGCTGGGAGATGTAGTTATGCAACGGCTGGAGGCACGCAAGTACAACTCCCAGCATGCCAAGACAGCCTTATGCTGTTCCTGAATGCTGGGAGTTGTAGTTTTGCAAGATTTAGAGGGGTTCAGGTTGTAAATCACTGTCCAGTGGTCTCAAAACTGTGGCCCTCAAGATGTTGCAAAACTACAACTAGCAGCATGCCCAGACAGCAAACTGCTGTCTGGGCATACTGAGAATTGTAGTTTTGCAACATCTGGAGAGCTACAGTTTGAGACCACTTAGTGATCTACAACCTGAACCCCTCTAAATATTGCAAAACTACAAGTCCCAGCATGCCCACACAGCAAACAGCTGTCTGGGCATGCTGGGAGTTGTAGTTTTGCAACATCTGGAGGGCCACGGTTTAGAGACCACTGTAAACTGTGGCCCTCCGGATGTTGCTAGGCAACAACTCACCTAGCAGGACCCGAATGTATTGCTGCCGCCGCCGCACGTAGGGGATCCCCGCATGGAAGATCGCGCTCCGAGATCCGGGACCAAGGTAAGGGACTTTCGGCGCCGACCTTCCCTGGACAGTTCCCCCGTTTTGCCCGGACACCGATAGGTTGTCAAAGCGGGGGAATCGAACTGTAACCATCCTCCCCCGGTCTGCTATCGGTCGGTCACTCGGCCGACCAATAGCAGGGATAGGAGGGGTGGCACCCCTGCCACCAAACTCCTATCCCTTCAGGGGGATCCCACCGGTGACCCGGAATCGCGCAGATCGCAGGTCTGAATTGACCTGCGATTTGTGCCCATCGCGGTCATGGCCCCCTCTCAGGACAGCAGTGATTCCGGCCCGATCACCGCTACCGGTGACGCGGCGCTTCCGGAACCCGGCGACGTACATGTACGTCGCCGCGCACCAAGTGACACTTCGCGGCGCCGTACATGTACGTCGCTCGTCGTGAAGGGGTTAAAACAGTATTTGTCTAGAACAACAGCAGGTGTGTACTTTTGGCTGGACTTTCACAGTATCAAGGCCCTTGATAGATTAACAGGTACAAAATAGTACACTACTTAGATGTGCATATGTGGTATACACTTATTAGGGCAGAAAAATGCACTACAGTACACTTAAAAAGTATCTGAGTCCAAAACCAGCCAGTTAGTACTTTTGCCTGGACTTTTACAGTATCTAGGCCCTTGACAGATTAACAGGTACAAAATAGTACACTACTTTGATGTTGTTATGTGGTATGCACTTGTGAAGGCAGAAAAGTGCGCTACTGTACGCTTCTAAAATTATTTGAGTAAAACCCCAGCCGGTGATTACTTTTGGCTGTCCTTTCACAGTATGTAGGCCCTTGACAGATTAACAGGCACAATATAGTACACCACTTAGATGTAGGTACGTGGTGTGCACTTACAAGGGCAGAAATATGCGGTACAGTACACTTATAAAAATGTATTTTAGTAAAACAACAGCTGGTGATTACTTTTGCCTGGACTTTCACAGTATCTAGGCCCTTGACAGATTAACAGGTACGAAATAGTACACTACTTAGATGTAGGTATATGGTATGCACTCATGAGGGCAGAAAAATGCGCTACAGTAAGCTTAATAAACGTATTGGAGTAAAACACAAGCCAGTGATTACTTTTGGCTGTCCTTTCACAGTATGTAGGCCCCTGACAGATTAACAGGTTTAATATAGTACACTACTTAGATGTAGGTATGTTGTATGCACTTATGAGGGCAGAAAAATGTGCTACTGTACGATTCAAAAATTATTTGAGTAAAACAGCAGCCAGTGATTACTTTGGGCTGTCTTTGGCTTTCACAGTATGTAGGCCCTTGACAGATTAACAGGCAAAAAATAGTACACCACTTAGATGTAGGTATGTGGTATGCACTAATGAGGGCAGAAAAATGCACTACAGTACGCTTAAAAAAACGTATTTTAGTAAAACACCAGCCTGTGATTACTTTTGCCTGGACTTTCACAGTATCTAGGCCCTTGACAGATTAACAGGCACAAAATAGTACACTATAATAGTGCACATATGAGGGCAGAAAAATGTGGTACAGTACGCTTAAAAAAACGTATTTTTGCACAACACCAGCAGAACAAAAAAGCTATGTACTAAACACAAGATTTCACTCTGTCAAAGACTATTAGGAATGGACTGCTTGGTATTAGTCTAGAGACTAGTATAACCAGACACAGAATTGCGCTGAAAAATTATTCCTATCCTCTGCTAAGGTTTCTGAAGTTGAGGCAGCTTTTTGAAATGTACGAGGCAACACACAGCTATCTGCCCCTCTCTGTAATACAATTCTGAAGAAAGTAACTGGGAGGTTAATGGCTGCAGTAAAAATTATTTTCATTAAAAAAAGCAATGCTCTCTGTCCACCAGAACGCTGATGTGACTAGGATGTTAAATGCTGCTGGAATTAACTTTTCTGTGTAACACATAAAGCGATGTCTGTCCTATCTGTGTGCAGTGTAATGAATGATATGACGAGCCGCAAAATGGGTGCTGAATTTATAGGGCTGTGACATCAGAGGGGTGACTGGCTGCTGATAGGCTGCATCCTGCATGTGATTCAGGGTCATCCCGCCTGTTCCCCTTAATGCCTTCCCAGCGTACCTTGCCCCATGTACATACATGTGGATCCGCCATTTTCGATGCCTGGAGCCTGGACCGCAGTAAATGAAGTTTATTGAAGCGATTCGTGCAATAGAATCGCGGCGATACTCGTATTTGTTGCAAATCGAATGTTTCATGAACTTCGTAACGAATTTGTGTTCGTCAGCTTCGATTCGCTCATCTCTAGTTAACACAGTCATCCACTTCATCACAAGTGACATCTGATACCCCCAATCAACAGTCGGGGGGGGTTCCTCAGACATAACCCTCAGTTGGCATGGCCCGAGAGCAATCATTGTACTCCCATTGCCTCTGTCATATGCTGTTCCCTCCCCTACAGAAGTATCTTTTGCTGTGGGTTCAGTGCCACTATTCACTGAGGACGATCTAATAGAAGGCAGTCAGCAGCTACTGCCCCGCCAAGAAGTGGAGGAGACATCCGCCGCTTCCTCCACTAGGCAGGCAAGTAGTGATGAGGAGAGTGACGTGGGAGGTGGTGTTGCCAGCATTCAGGGTCCTGAAGCAGACACTGTTGAGGAACCTGAGGAGGACATCAGTGACGTGCAGACACTTGATGATGATGAAGCCGATCGCAATTGGGAGCCGGGTGCAGAAAGGGCTATATCATCATCAGGAGAAGAGAGTTGCAGATTGCCCGTGAGGCAGCAGCTGAGCCAGCAAGGTGGTAGCATGGTTGACAGTCAGCATGGTGGCAGAAGTGGAAATTCTGGAGCCAAACATGCCCAGGGGAAACCACCTGCTTCGCAGCAGCCTACCTTCCTGGGAGGTAGTGGAACAGGGGTTCCTGGAGACAGCAGCAGTAGCAGTCAATTAGTGCGGACTGTTGGTGGGAAAATCAGCTACTCGGCGGTGTGGCAGTTTATCATCAAGCATCCGGAGGAGGTTAACATAGTCATATGCAAGGTGTATCAGAAGATGGTGAAGCATAGCCAGGGTCCCAATGTTGGCAACACGGCCCTGCGTCAACATGTGCAGCACCGCCATAAAGATGCCTGGGAGAACCGTGGCTCTGATGTAGTGGTCCAGCCTGCTGCATCACCCAGTGGAACGCCGCTCCCTCTTTCAGCCAGCCAAGGCTCCACCACCTCAGACAAAGGGAGCTGTGTGTCATACCCTCCTTCTGTTGCTCCAGATGCTCCAGTTCCTCTTACTTTAGTCAGTCAATCCGCCAACAATCCATCGGTGAAGCCATGTCCAAGAGACAACAGTATGCGCCCACTCATCCAATGGTGCAGAAGCTGAATGTGCTCCTGTCCAAGTTGCTGGTGCTGCAGTCCCTCTCTTTTCAAGTGGTGGACTCTGCACCTTTCAGAGAACTGATGGCTTGTGCCGAGTCAAGGTGGAGAGTGCCAAGCCGTCATTTCTTTGCAAAGAAGGCAGTACCACCCCTGCACAATTTTGTGGAAGAGAAGGTGGACCAGTCCTTGAGCCTGTCGGTGTATACCATAGTGCACGGCAGCGCCGACATCTGGAGCTGTAACTATGGTCAGGGACAATACATGTCCTTTACGGCTCACTGGGTGAATGTGGTTCCTGCACAGCTACAACACCAACTTGGACAGGTCACGCCATTTCCTCCTCCATGCTTTCAGGCCCTTGGTCCTGTGACAGTGTACGACTCCGCCTCCTCATCCTCCAACGTGTCCTCAGCCTCCACTGCCCAGACAAGTCTCAATGCCCCTTTGGCACACCATGTCATGCTGTTCTTCACATGGTTTGCCTTGGCAAAGGGAGTCACAAAGGGGAGGAACTGCTAAAAGTCATTCATAAAGAAATCAGAGCATGGCTAACTCCACAAAAACTAAATGGGAACCACAGTGACTGACAACGGGAAAAACATCTTGTCTGCGCTGCGAATGGGAAAGCTGAGCCATGTGCCATGCATGGCACACATGTTCAATCTGGTTGTCAAGCAGATACTGAAGTGTTCCCCTCCTTTGCAAGAGATCCTGAAAATGGGAAGGAAAATTTGCATGCACTTCAGCCACTCGTACACTGCAAAACACAGCCTCCTTGAGTTGCAGCATCAGAACGGTATCCCCAACATAGTCTGATTTGCGACGTTGCCACACGTGGGAATTCCACCCTACATATACTGGACTGACTATACGAACAGAGAAAAGCCATCATCAATTTCTTGATGATCCAAGCGGATAGGGGTACTCCCCTATGTAATTTTAATGTGAACCAGTGGCAGCTCATACGTGACACCTGCCATTTGCTCAGGCCCTTTGAGGAAGCCACATTATTAGTCAGTCGCCAGGATTATGGAATGAACGACGTCTTTCCACTGCTTCATTTTTTACAACACGTGTTGGAAATGATGGCCGGTCAGGGCAATGGAGCCTATATCTCACAGCCACATGTGCCCTGTGGGGGCTGAACTGGAGGAGGAGGAGGGGGAGGGGCACAGTGGAGCCCAGTTCAGGTTTTGCAAATTGGTAGTTTTCCTAGTAATCTGATAGGATAGGAGGAGCAGGAGCAACCAGAGGAGCTAGAGGGTTATGAGGAAGGTGTTGCAGAGGACCCAGACACACCGTGGCAGTATGCAGTGGAGATGGAGGCAGGCAGTCCCTCCAAGTCACTTGCACAAATGGCACGATGCATACTCACTTGCTTGCGTAGTGACAGCCAAATTGTCACCAAAATGGGGGCCTTTTTCACACCCACTGAGAGGGAGGACAAAACTAACCTACTATAGAGACATCCTATGTATGTAGTCAGTTGGCCGATGCCTATCGACGCCATCGTCCATCCTTTCGCAGGTCTGTTCTCAGGGGGCCCTCTGCGCTCACCTTCCACTGCCATGGATGCTGGAGAGGTGTGGGGTGGCAGGAGCAGTACCAGCTCCCTCAGCAGCAGCCTGAGCCTCCAGACTCTGATGAGTACCTTTCTTCACCCGCATAGTAAAGCAACTCATCAACAGCAGGTAGACCTGCAGCAGGACCTGAACCAGCAGGTAGTGGCATACCTTGATATGCCCATGCCAAATCACCTTGAAGATCCGCTGGACTTTTTTGCAGCCAAACTTGATTTGTGTCCGCAACTAGCAGAGTTTGCCCTTCAAAAGCTGTCCTGCCCAGCCGGTATTGTGCCAACAGAGCCGTTGTTTAGTGCGGCGGGGGCCATAGTCACATGAAGGAGAAATTGTCTGTCCATGAAAATGTGGAGAGACTGACCTTTGTGAAGAGGAATCAGGCATGGATCAGACAAGATTTCCACCCACCAATGCCTGATGCATCAGAGTAGATTGACCATGGTGCCACACCCACACTTCACAAATATGGATAGTGCCAAACAGATTTAAGGTGCTGCTCCTCAGTTACAAACATTCCTTAGAATCAGATGTTTTTAACCCACCTTCGCCACTGGGTACTGGTATTGCCACCCAACGCACCATTCTGTCACCATGTCAGTTTCAGGACTCCAGATGCTGCTTCAGCCAACTCCAGGCTGTGCCATTCAGCCATTATATTGTCTCCTCATGATTCAGTCACCTCCAGGCTGTGCCATTCAGAAACTATATGGTCTCCTCATGCTTCAGCCAACTCCAAGCTGTGCCATGCAGAAATTATATTGTCTCTTCATGCTTATGCCAACTACAGGCTGTGCCATTCAGCCACTATACGGTCTCCTCATGATTCACCACCTCCAGGCTGTGCCATTCAGCCACTATATGGTCTCCTCATGCTTCAGCCACCTCCTGGCTGTGCCATGCAGACATTATATGGTCTTCTCATGCTTCAGCCACTTCCAGGCTGTTCAATGCAGACACTATATGGTCTCTTCATGCTTAAGCCAACTCCAGGCTGTGCCGTTCAGCCACTATATGGTCTCCTCATGCTTAAGCCACCTCCAGGCTGTGCCATTCAGCCCCTATATGGTTTCTTCATGCTTTATCACATCTAGGCTGTGCCATTCAGCCACTATATGGTCTCCTCCTGCTTCAACCAACTCCACGCTGTTCCATTCAGCCACTATTTGGTCTCCTGATGCCTCACCACCTCCAGGCAGTGCCACTATTTGGTCTCTTCATGATTCATCACCTCCAGGCTGTACAATTCAGCCACTTCATGGTCTCCTCATGCTTCAGCCACCTCCAGGCTGTGCCATTCAGACACTATATGGTCTCCTCATGCTTCAGCCAACTCAAGGATGTGCCATTCAGACACTATATGGTCTCCTTGTGCTTCAGCCAACTCCAGGCTGTACCATGCAGACACTATATGGTGTCTTCCTGCTTAAGCCAACTCCAGGCTGTGCCATTAAGATACTATATGGTCTCATGCTTCAGCCAACTCAAGGATGTGCCATTCAGCCACTATGTGATCTCCTCATGCTTCAGCCAACTCCAGGCTGTGCCACTCAGCCACTGTATTGTCTCCTCATGCTTCAGCCAACTCCTGGCTGTTCCATTCAGACACTATACGGTCTCCTCATGCTTCAGTCAACTTCAGGCTGTGCCATTCAGCCACTATATGGTCTCCTCATGCTTAAGCCACCTCCAGGCTGTGCCATTCAGCCCCTATATGGTTTCTTCATGCTTTATCACATCTAGGCTGTGCCATTCAGCCACTATATGGTCTCCTCCTGCTTCAACCAACTCCACGCTGTTCCATTCAGCCACTATTTGGTCTCCTGATGCCTCACCACCTCCAGGCAGTGCCACTATTTGGTCTCTTCATGATTCATCACCTCCAGGCTGTACAATTCAGCCACTGCATGGTCTCCTCATGCTTCAGCCACCTCCAGGCTGTGCCATTCAGACACTATATGGTCTCCTCATGCTTCAGCCAACTCAAGGATGTGCCATTCAGACACTATATGGTCTCCTTGTGCTTCAGCCAACTCCAGGCTGTACCATGCAGACACTATATGGTGTCTTCCTGCTTAAGCCAACTCCAGGCTGTGCCATTAAGATACTATATGGTCTCATGCTTCAGCCAACTCAAGGATGTGCCATTCAGCCACTATGTGATCTCCTCATGCTTCAGCCAACTCCAGGCTGTGCCACTCAGCCACTGTATTGTCTCCTCATGCTTCAGCCAACTCCTGGCTGTTCCATTCAGACACTATACGGTCTCCTCATGCTTCAGTCAACTTCAGGCTGTGCCATTCAGCCACTATATGGTCTCCTCATGCTTCAGCCACCTCCAGGCTGTGCCCTTTAGCCACTATATGGCCTCCTCATGATTCATCCACATCCAGGCTGTTCAATGCAGACACTAATGGTCTCTTCATGCTTAAGCCAACTCCTGGCTGTGCCATTCAGACACTATATGGTCTCCTCATGCTTCAGCCAACTCCAGGCTGTGCCATTCAGCCACTATATGGTCTCCTCATGCTTCAACCACCTCCAGGCTGTGCCATGCAGACACTATATGGTCTCTTCATGCTTAAGCCAACTTCAGGCTGTGCCATTAAGATACTATAGGGTGTCCCTATGCTTCAGCCACCTGCAGGCTGTGCCATTTAGCCACTATGTGATCTCCTTATGTTTCAGCCAACTCCAGGCTGTGCCACCCAGCCACGGTATGGTCTCCTCATGCTTCAGCCAACTCCAGGCTGTGCCGCTCAGCCACTATATGGTCTCCTCATGTTTCACCACCTAAAGGCTGTGCCATTCAGCCACTATGTGGTCTCTTCATGCTTTACCACATCTAGGCTGTGCCATTCAGCCACTATATGGTATCCTTCAGTTTCAGCCAACTCCAGGCTGTGCCATTCAGCCACTATTTGGTCTCCTCATTCTTCACCATCTCCAGGCTGTGCTATTCAGCCACTATATGGTATCTTCATGCTTCACCACCTCCAGGCTGTGTCATTCAGCCACTATATGGTCTCCTCATGCTTCAGCCACCTCCAGGCTGTGCCATTCAGCCACCATTGTCTCCTCATGCTTCAGCCACCTCCAGGCTGTGCCATTCAGACACTATTGGTCTCCTCATGCTTCAGCCAACTCCAGGCTGTGCCATTCAGACACTATATGGTCTCCTCATTCTTTACCACCTCCAGGCTGTGCCATTCAGCCACTATATGTTCTCCTCATGCTTCAGCCACTTCCAGGCTGTGCCATGCAGACACTACGTGGTCTCTACATGCTTCAGCCAACTCCAGACTGCCATTCAGCCACTATATGGTCTTCTCATGCTGCTGCCAGCTCCAGGCTGTGCCATTCAGCCACTATATGGTTTACTGATGCTGCTGGGCCTGGAACATTACCTAAATATATTTTATGGTAACACTAGCTACCATAAATCTTCAATTTCAGTTTTAAAATTCATCTTTTAATTTTAGAGATTGTGAAGCCCTATTGTCTACCCATGCTGCCACCAGCTCCAGACTGTTCCATTCAGCCACTGTATGGTTTACCGATGGTGCTGGGCTTGGGACATTATCTAAAATATTTTATGGTAGCACCAGCTACCATAAATCTTCAATTTCAATTTTAAAATTCATCTTTTAATCTTACGGATTGTGAAGTCCTATTGTCTACTCATGCTGCCGCCATCTCCAGGCTGTGTCATTGTGCCACCATATGGTCTCCTTATGCTGTTGGCACCTTAAATTAAACTTTGAACTTTTTTTATATCTAAAATCTTCATTTTAAAATTAAAAAAATATCTTTAATCTTCTCTATTGTGAGGCTGTATGGTCTTGTCAGGCAGTTGCCGCCTCCAGACTGGGTCGTTCTGCCACTATAGGGTCTCCTCGTGCTGCTGCCAATTCCAGGCTGTGTCATTCTGCCAGATTATGGTCTCCTTATGCTGCTGCCACCTCTAAGCTCTGTCATTGGGCCTCCATGTGACTCCTTGTTAGATTGGGTTTTGTGGTAATACAGTATTAGTTCAAAGTAAACACCAGGACATTAAACTTGGGAATCTAATATAAATCTTAAATTTAAATAAATAAAAAAAATCGATGTAATCTTTTTTTTAAGACTGAGGCCCTATGGTCGTCTACGTCACATTACCTGTGGAATTATCACAAGAATCCAATGAAACAGCTTTGAGCGATAACAATGAACCATAACTGATTAAATGAAACATTTGCACTTTCACCAGAATGGGTACTCCAAAAATGTTAATAAATTCAAATAAAATAAAATAAAAATGACATAAAAAATCTCTTTATTCTCTTCAACTTAGACACCATATGGTCTCCCTGCTGCCACATCGACGCTCTGCAGCAGTGATTCTAATAACAATGCCTCTAATTTGCATGTCATACTGAATAACAGTATTATTTCACTAACACAGCACCCTCCCTATGCGTGTTAGGACAAGGCAAAAGTGCTCTACACCCCTATTGAGGCTCCCTGTATGCCAGAAAAAGCTGTATTTAAAAGTAATTCACCTCAAATAAATTTGGTCCGAAACAATTTTTTTCAGAAAATTCAGCCAATTGGCTGAATTAAATTTTTCAAAAGTTCTCTCATCTGTACTAGAGATGTATGTTTATAAGTCAACAGGTGCCTCAGTGGTTAGTAATATTGCCTTGTAAATATATTAGCAAAATGTAGGGCGTTGTTACTAGAATGATATGGCAGCAGTGTGTTGGCAACATGATTAGTGCTGTTGCCTTACAGTTCTGGGTTCAAAATTTCCTCTATACTATTCTATAGTTTTCTATATTAGGGAAACACGGGACTGTATTACAAGAAGTGTGTAGAGAAAAAAGTAGAGAGACGTTTGAACGCAGAACCCCCGCACTGTGAGGCAACAACAGCATGGGGGCTTAGTTGTTGTTGTTGCCTTACAGTGGTGGGGTTCTGCATTCAAATGTCTCTTTACTTTTTTCTTCTTTTATATATTAGGAAGACAAAGGGCTTTATAGATGCCATGCGGTTAATATGCCATTATTTGCAATTTTTTTTAAATACTCCCTGAGTATAGTCTAAGGCTATGTTTTTGTTTCAAAAATGCCCCACAAAATGTGATATTTGCCACACAGAATTTTTTGCGCAAAAAATCCCACAGCAAGATGATAGCTGGGAATTAAAAAATATGCAATACCAAATCCACTTGGTGTTTTTTTTTTTTTTTTTTTTTTTTTCACTCTTCGTTGGTGTTTTTTTGCTTAGACTATGGCTTTTTTTTCCCTCAGGGAACCTGAATCAGGGAATCTGAATCACACGGGCAGATTTAGTGGCAAGTTTGTAGTGAGTTTCCCGCTGAAAGTTTTAGCCGTGGCTTAAGAACATTTTCCGCAGCAAAATTTTCACACCAGACCAAATTATGACATCAAATAGCCCATTGTAACGTAACTATACCTGATTATGACATCGCAATGCCCAATTATGACATCACAATGCCCATTGTAATATATTAAGGCCCAATTATGACATCACAATGCCCATTGTAATATATTAAGGCCCAATTATGAAATCACAATGCCCCATTGTTACATCACAGTGCTTGATTAGGACATCGAAATGTCACATTGTGACATCACAAACCCCGATTATGACATCACAATGATATGAAATCACAGTGTCTGATTATGACAATACAATGTCCCACTGTGACATCTCAATTTCAGATTGTAACATCACAATGCCCGATTATGACATCACAATGCCTGATTGTGACATCAAAATGCCCCATTATGACATTAAAATGCCCCATTATGATCACAATGTCACAATATGACATCACAATGCCCCGTTGTGACATCATAATGCCAGATTATGACATTAATGCGGCCTATTATGACATCACAGTTCCTCATTGTCACAATGACATTATGTCACATCACAATGCCCCAATGTGACATAAAACCCAATTGTACAACATATGTTTTACGCAGTAAACTATTTTCTATACGTGTATATGTAAAATTTGCTGATATATATATATTTTTTTTTTGCTGCATATTTTCTGCAGCTGATTTTGAAGTCAATACACAATCTGCTGAATATTTGATTGAGCACATTTGATGCTGTGTTCATTAATTTAGTTTACATTGAATCTGCAGCTTCAAATATGAAACAGATCCTGGTATGTTCACATTTAGTAATGAGTTTACAGGACTGGGCCAAAATAAATGATGCTTTACACCCTGCTGGTACTGCTAGGTTTGTAATTGGCTGGTTGTTTGAAATAGGGGTCACACATGCTTTAGGTAGGACCAGTACTTTTGCAGAATGACTGCACTGATGTCAGAAATAATGTCCCATGTAGTCAAGTCGACAGAAGTCAGAAGATAGGATGACAACAGAAGAGGAATCAAAACTGGTGAGGAACACATGACTGGCTCTTCAATCAAGATAAAAAAAAAGGTATTTGCATGGGACTGGGTTACAAAATATAAAAAAAACTAGCTGAGTACCCGGCGTTGCCCGGTTTTTCCTTCCTAATCCTTGTTGGGGAGGAAAATCAACAAAGGAGGAAGCTTTTGACTTCAAATCCCATCCCCATATGTTGTTGTCATATCCCAACCCCATATCCCGTCCTCATATCCCGTCCTCATACCCCGACCTCCTATCCAGTCCTCCTATCCCGTCCTCCTATCCCGTCCTCCTATCCCGCCCTCCTATCCCGTCCTCCAATATCGTCCTCCTATCCCGTCCTCCTATCCCGTCCTCCTATCCCGACCTCCTATCCCGACCTCCTATCCCGTCCTCCAATCTCGAGCTCCTATACCGAGCTCCTACCCCAAACTCCTATCCCGACCTCCTATCTCGACCTCCTATACTGACCTCCTATCCAGACCTCCTATCCTGACCCCCTATCCAGACCTCCTATCCCGTCCTACTATCCCGACCTCCTTTCCCGTCCTCATATCTTGACCTCCTATCTTGACCTCCTATCCCGTCCTCCTATCTCGACCTCCTATCCCAACCTCCTATCCAGACCTCCTATCCCGTCCTCATATCCCATCCTCCTATCTTGTCCACCTATCCCAACCTCCTATCCCGACCTCCTATCCCGATCTCCTACCCGACCTCCTATCCCGTCCTCCTACCACGACCTCCTATCTCGACCTCCTATCCCGACCTCCCATCCCGTCCTCCTATTCCGTCCTCCTATCCCGGCCTCCTATCCCGTCCTAATGATATAGCTCCAGCCGTACGGAAATTATATGGGAACATACATTTCCCATTGACTTGCATGGGACTTTAAAAAAAAACCTGACCCTCACAAATGGGGGTAGTTAAGGGTTAAATTAACTATCCTATATTTTAAGTGGACATATAAGTAACATGTGACCAAGTATTATCGAAATATCTCCAGCTGTTTGGAAGTCATGCAGTAACATATATTTCCCATTGACTTGCATGGGACTTTAAACATAAGCCCCGCCCCTGGTAAATGTGGGTGAGTAAGGGTTAAATTACCTATCCTATGTTTGTTGGTGACATATAAGTAACATTTGTGCCAAGTTTCATGTTAATATCTTTAGCCGTTTGAAAGTTTTTGTGGAACATACACACACACACACACGTTGAGTTTTATATATATATAGATAAATAAATATGCTGAAAAAGCCTATTTTTACCCATATCACTTTAATTTTTCTGTCTGCGTTGTTGTAAGAGGACAAATTTTTTGCATGGTGAGCTATAACTTTTATATGTACCATTTTTGCATAGTTATTAGATTTTTTTTAAAGGGGTACTCCTATGGAAAAAAAATTTTTTTAAATCAACTGGTGCCATAAAGTTAAACATATTTGTAAATTACTTCTATTAAAAATCTTAATCCTTCCAGTACTTATTAGCTGCTGTTATGTTCCACAGGAAGTTCTTTTCTTTTTGAATTTCCTTTCTTTCGGACCACAGTGCTCTCTGCTGACACCTCTGTCCATTTTAGGAACTGTCCAGAACAGGACAGGTTTTCTATGGGGATTTGCTCCTACTCTGGACAGTTCCTAAAATGGACAGAGGTGTAAGCAGAGAGCACTGGGATCAGACAGAAAATAAATTCACAAAGAAAAGAACTTCCTGTGGATCATACAGCAGCTGATAAGTACTGAAAGGATTAAGATTTTTTAATAGAAGTAATTTACAAATCTGTTTAACTTTCTGGCACCAGTTGATTTAAAAAAATTTTTTTTTCCAGTGGAGTACACCTTTAAATTTATCATGGGAACAGAAATCAGCAATTCTGGGGTTTGTTTTTGTTCCCGTTTATAATGTACAGTGTGCAGATTTGATATTGTTATATTTTAATAGCTCTGGTAATCATTTGATTGCTCATGAAGATAAATGCAATGCCATTTCCTATGGTCGCCTATCCCAAGTGGATAACTAACGGCTGCCACGGAAGCCTAGAAGAGGCCTTAAGAAGCCTATCTTGCAAGTGCACTACCTATGATGCTTGCTGCTGCTGTTTATGTGCCAATTTCAGCAATGACTGGGCCATGCTGGATTTTGTTTTAGCATTTTTGTTTTTCCTTCTCACCATTTAAGAGCCATAATGCTTTAATTTTCCCATATAAATACTTTGTAATTATACCCTTCATCTTTCCATAAAATATACTGTGAAACTCAATTTTGAGTATGTGGTTAGTTTTGGTTTTACACCATTAACTGTGCAGTAAACTGGCATGTTATATTTGTTCTTTAGGTCAGTACAATTACAACAATACCCAATGTGTACAGTTATTGTTATGTTTTACTTCTTTTAAAAAATGTAAAACTTTTTTTTCCATTTTAAGAGCTGGATGTAGGTGTTAACTTTTTTGCACCGTGATCTGTAGTGTTTAGCTGAATCATTTTGGCATGGATCAAACTTTCCGTTCGCTTTCATTTTTTCTGGAATGTGACATAACAAAAAAAACTAAATTATAGGTATTATTATTTTTTTTTATTTTTATTTTTTGTACCCTTCAACCTTTTGGGATAAATAACATTATATTTTGATAGTTCAGATAATTCCACACACAGACATACATACCAGTCAAGTTTTGTTTTTCATTTAGTCACAATATAGGAAAAGTTTGGTGATATGAAGTTTTATTATGGGGGACTTACATTTTTAAAGAAAAATTGTCAGCAATGTCGACTGTACTCACCGTTAGTACTGGCTGTTAGTGCAGGTGACATTGATTAAAACGATGCTCACCAGGGGCTGTCTATAGTGCCGGTGTTGGAGCAGGCAAGGTGAGTATGGGGTAGTTTGTAACATTACATACCCAGCAAACTGCAATGTGATTTTTAAATAAATCAGAATACCCCTTTAAACATTTTTTCAAAATATATATTTATAATAATTGTGTAACCAATACAAAGATATAGACATGTGTACATAGGTTCCAGGTGAATGGATTGTAAAAGTAATTCACTCAATGGCAAGAAATTCAGTTAGTGTACCCTAAATTGGTATTGAACATGTAACTTTTACATCAATGGCCAAAAGGTCTGCTTTTCTCCCTTTTGTTATGTCAATAACTATTCTCTGAATTATACAATTTCTGGGATTAGTACAGAATGCATTTTTTGATTTTTTGATATAGAAGCCTTTAGCTGTTATACAGTACAAACACGACCTATATCAGTAATTATGTCAAGTCTTGTTCTGGAAAAGCCACAATTAGAAATGCATTTAGTGACATACACAATATCTTAATAACTTATTGAAGTCGTAAGCTATATAAAATATTGTATTTGTCATGGTAAAAGTGCACTTTATTAAAAAAAAAAATCCTTGGAAGTATACTCTTATGTCCAATTATAAAATGAATGTTTTTATCTGCAATACATTCACAGACCAAGAAAAAAACACACACAGCTTATTATAAATATGACCTTTTATCAAGAAATGTATAGGATATATCATTTATGTACATGGCCAAGCAGCTCCACCAAGAGGAAAACTTCTACAATGCATTGAGATAAACATAAAAAAAAAATCCTGTAATGTAAAATGCACAGTATAATATTCTTAAGTCTGGGACATAAAGGTTGGTGATGTACTATACAACTCTATTGCTAGGTAAAGTACCAGCTACTGTAATCCAGCTCTTGCAATCTGTTGGAGACAGCCAGGGACCCACAGATGACAATAGAATCAGTTCTGCCTTTTCCTTAGCCATCTACATAGTGCGCAATAAATGCTATGTGGTCAATAGAGACAGTGGCAATGCAGCTGTCTGAATTGGACATGTGATCACATGATCACAGGTTGCACCCTAGTGTAGCAGAACTGCTGTGTCATTGACAGAGGCATTGCTAAAGGGGTCACAGTGGTTGCAATTGTGACAGGACCCTGGAACAGGGGGGCCATAGCTCCTCTTACCACTGTAGTGCTACCACTATTACGCCCTTGTTACAACATATCTGTTTCATTTGTTAGGGGAAATGCAGGTGGGTTAAGAGCTAGAGGAGCAGCCGTAAAATTGACAGGTGATATAAAGAGAGGAGGGACCCATACACTCTGTTGATGTCATCCAGCCAATGCTACTTTGAGTGTAAGAGGAGGAGGTACAAGGCTGGAGGAATAGGAACTCCTCCTATGCATCATGACATGTGGCCAGCTGTCATAGCCAATACAGTTTTTCTGCAGCAGTGAGTAGCTTGTACTTATTTAAGGGGGTACTCGACTTAATAAAAATCCCCTATTTAAATGATAGGGAATAAGTGTTTGACCACTGAGGGTCCTATCCCATACTGGACCCCTGGGGAGAAGCGACTAACCTGTGCATGAAGTGGAAGGAGATGGGGTCATGTAAAGGAGATCATGGGGGCCCCAGCGATAGGACCCCCCACGATTAGACACTATCCTTGCATGCAATTTCACTAAGAAATGCATTAGTGTGACCATACCCTTATTCTAGGCACAGTACAATGTAGTGCCACTACTAATGAAATGTACTTTACCAGTGATCTGACGTAAGAAGAATTAAAATTCATAAATTGAAATAGGAAAACAAAATTGGCCATGAATGTCCAGTGGAGTGCTCATGGCAAATGGAGCTCCAAATGCCAGTAATTGTGTTTCCACTAGAATAAATCTTATCCCTTTTACATAGTGGACAGGCCTCTCACACGCTAAGCAAGAACTCCCTGCTCGGTACTGACGATGGGCAACAACCACGGAACAGCACTGTCTGCAGATGGGTACTCTCTCCTTCTGGTGAGATCTCTGGCTTGGAATTAAATCCCAATCATTTTCTAAAGCTTTGTAACTGGAGTGAAAACCTAAGTTTTAGGGAATGCTACCTGAAAAGGTTGTGTGATTGAGCTGCTTTCCATATTCCCTATTATGTGGCAAGTATTTCTAGCCAATAAATATATAAGCAGTTTTTTGTGCAACAACAGTTTAAAAAAATTGCAACTATCCTGACATATTATTAAATTACAGTCTTTTTTTTTCTTATTTAGTCAGCACATTTTTATTTTGATCAGTATTTTTGTCTTTTGATCTATTTCTTAAAATATTAGCCTTCTTTTGTAATTATGCATACACCCAGGGGTCAAGTCTTGGGAAAAATAGGCTGGTCTTGCTAATGGGAATGGTGTCCCTGCTGTGAAAAAAGTGCAGGAACTCAGCTCCCATGCGTTCCTGCAGGACCCTAGCCCTGCATACACCTACACCCCCAGGCATATTAGCCACACCCACATCATTAAAAAGTAAAAATTCTAAGTTCTTTTTTTTGCTTTGTCCCTACCACCGTTTTGGGATGGGCAATTTCTTATTTAAATTAATTAATTTAAAAGCAGAAGCCGTTTTTAATTATTTTGTGTTTTGTGAACAATCAAAAAAAAAAAAAAAGCAGTCAATGACACAATTTGTCCACAAATAACAAGCATGTCATCTATTTTATAGCTATAAAATACAACCACTTTTTATACACTGTGTACACTGACAACCAATTTTTCAGACACTTTTTTTTATTAACCACTTAAGGACCACGTGTTTTTTCATTTTTGCACCTTCATTTTTTCCTTCTCACCTTCCAAAAATCATAACACTTTAAATTTTCCACCTAAAACTTTTTTTTACACTATTTTTACAGTGGGTCAAAAAGTATTTAGCCAGCCACCAATTGTGAAAATTCTCCCACTCGCATATAGGGCTTGTTTTTGCGCCACCAATTTTACTTTGGAAAAACATAAGTAATTTCGCCACAAAATTAAAAATTTCTTTTTTTCTCTTTGTCCCTAACACCGTTTTGGGATGGGCAATTTCTTATTTAAATTGATACATTTTAAAACAGAAGCTGTTTTTAAAGGGGTACTCCGGTGGTATTTTTTTTTTACTATATGGTATCTTCTTTGTAAGTTTTGTTTTTTTGCAATATACATGTGTTATATGTTTTGGCAGAATGTGTGTGTTTTGCTTACCTGTTTGTTGGGCAGGAAGTTCTGTAGTTCAGAGTTTCTTTTACTGTTGTCCACAGCGGCCATGTTCTGAGTCTGCTGTGGACAAGATGTCATAGCTTTTTTTTTTTTCTGTCTGTATGAGAGAAATAAGCCACGCCCCCTCATCTCCCCCCTCCCGGAGGTCTGCATGAGAAGCCTGAGTACACAGCTCCTCACCTCCTCTCCCCTGCTCTGCTTCTGAGGATGCAGGTCTGCATGAGAAGCCATAGTACACAGCTCCTCCCCTCCCCTCCCCCTGCACTGCTTCTGAGGACACAGGTCTGCACAGGAGAAGCCATAATACACAGCTCCTCACCTCCCCTCCCCCTTCTCTGTCTTCTGAGGACGCAAGTCTGCACAGGAGTGTTACGATTCGGCAGGCTGGATGTGGATCCTCTGTGTCAATGAGGGATTGGCGTGGACCGTGTCGGTGGACCAGTTCTAGGGTTGCTAATGGTTTTCACCAGAGCCCGCCGCAAAGCGGGATGGTCTTGCTGCGGCGGTAGCAACCAAGTCCTATCCACCGGCAACGGCTCAACCTCGCTGACTGCTGAGAAGGCGTGGGACAGAAGGACTAGGCAGAGGCAAGGTCAGACGTAGCAGAAGGTCGGGGCAGGCGGCAAGGTTCGTAGTTAATAAGGATAGCAGGAGATCTGGAACACAGGCTTTGGACAACACTAAACGCTTTCACTGGAACAAGTCAACAAGATCCGGCAAGGAAGGGCAGGGGAAGTGAGATAATCTGGACAGGGAGCAGGTGGATGCTAATTAGGCTGATTGGGCCAGGCACCAATCACTGGTGCACTGGCCCTTTAAATCTTAGAGAGCTGGTGCGCGTGCGCCCTAAGGAGCGGAGCCGCGCGCGCCAGGACGTGACAGCCGGGGACCGGGACAGGTGAGTGACTTGGGATGCGATTCGCGAGCGGGCGTGTCCCGCTATGTGAATTGCATCCCCGCCGGCAATGTCAGTGCAGCGCTCCCGGTCAGCGGATCTGACTGGGGTGCTGCAGAGAGAGGGACGCCGCGAGCACTCCGGGGAGGAGCAGGGACCCGGAGCGCTCGGCGTAACAAGGAGAAAGAACACAGAGAAGATAAGTGTGGTATCTGAAGGGGAGGATGACAAGGTGCACAGGCTGGGGATGTATGGACTGCAGGGGCTGGGGAATAAATCTCATACTGGGAATGATCTCTATATGGGAAGGGGAAGGGGGGCTCCTGAATGACACATGCTGGGAGTTGTAGTCCCTGTTATGTGTGTGTATGCTAGTGTTTACAAACCAGTGTGCCTCCAGCTGTTGTAAAACAACAACTCCCAGCATGCCCTGACAGACTTTGATCAAAACCGAAAGACCAGGGAGTCAGGAGTTTGTCTGGCGCAGAGAGGAACCATCAGGCAGCCAAGTAAAATCAATGGATTTATTAGATGCAACGCGTTTCGCTGCGCATGCGCAGCTTCATCAGGCATGACAAGAGAAGGCTGGTAACAGATATATATATATACCTCCAGGAATTAACCATTAGAGTACTTTTTGAAAGAGTTGTTACATAAAATTACAAATCCACATATGAATGTGACAATGTATGAAAAATATATAAATAGATATAAATAAATATAAATAGACAAAGGTCGCAAAAATAATAATGAAACAATAATGTAAAAACACAATGGAATCATATAAACAAATATATATATATATATATATATATATATATATATATATAATACAATTATCGCATGTGGTGTGAATATACCACCACAAGGAACTCAAGCAATCACACCGCCTAGTCACCGGTGCGGCATTCAACAACGCAAGTTGGATATTATTTTAATATATATAATATAAGAGACCTATAAGGTGCTATATATGTTAGTTCAAAAAAGTAAAAAATTGATTTGTATATCACTGCATTATTAAATGAAAGGTAAATAAACAGTGCGATAAAACAAATCGCAACTGACCAGAGGGTGATGTATGAACACTATTTAGAGAAAGTGAAAAAAATGAACTAGAATAACTAGTGCGGTATTGAATACAGCACCCGGCGAAAACGCAGGGTGTGAATATTCGTAAAGATCCACATTTACAAACCTTATAAAAATAAATAAAAAATGCTGTATGCAGAAAGGAAAGAAAAACAAAAAGCAGAACATGGATAATAAAACATAAAGAATAATAGATACCCAATGGGGCGCTCCAGGGTGAACAGCACCGAAGGAACAACGAAAAAAACAATCAAGATATAATATTTTGGAGATAAGTACATTGGAAGAAATGGAAAGTTTTTAAACCCTAATTTATCAGATTATTTAACTGTATCGATACATTCATTAAAACCTTGAGGGTTGCGCTCCAGGATGAACAAGCACAGATGGAACATAAAACATGGTTTTTTGTTGCATAGTTTGTCCCGACATTTCACTCTTCACCATCAAAAAAATACTGAAACTTTGAAATTAATTATTTTAGAAACTATCCCCATTCATTTACCTAACAGAATACAAAGATTAAATAATCGTGAATCCTTCTGGATCCACAAACTACACACTTTGCACCCTAAAGGTTTTAATGAATGTATCGATACAGTTAAATAATCTGATAAATTAGGGTTTAAAAACTTTCCATTTCTTCCAATGTACTTATCTCCAAAATATTATATCTTGATAGTTTTTTTCGTTGTTCCTTCGGTGCTGTTCACCCTGGAGCGCCCCATTGGGTATCTATTATTCTTTATGTTTTATTATCCATGTTCTGCTTTTTGTTTTTCTTTCCTTTCTGCATACAGCATTTTTTATTTATTTTTATAAGGTTTGTAAATGTGGATCTTTACGAATATTCACACCCTGCGTTTTCGCCGAGTGCTGTATTCAATACCGCACTAGTTATTCTAGTTCATTTTTTTCACTTTCTCTAAATAGTGTTCATACATCACCCTCTGGTCAGTTGCGATTTGTTTTATCGCACTGTTTATTTACCTTTCATTTAATAATGCAGTGATATACAAATCAATTTTTTACTTTTTTGAACTAACATATATAGCACCTTATAGGTCTCTTATATTATATATATTAAAATAATATCCAACTTGCGTTGTTGAATGCCGCACCGGTGACTAGGCGGTGTGATTGCTTGAGTTCCTTGTGGTGGTATATTCACACCACATGCGATAATTGTATTATATATATATATTTGTTTATATGATTCCATTGCGTTTTTACATTATTGTTTCATTATTATTTTTGCGACCTTTGTCTATTTATATTTATTTATATCTATTTATATATTTTTCATACATTGTCACATTCATATGTGGATTTGTAATTTGATGTAACAACTCTTTCAAAAAGTACTCTAATGGTTAATTCCTGGAGGTATATATATATCTGTTACCAGCCTTCTCTTGTCATGCCTGATGAAGCTGCGCATGCGCAGCGAAACGCGTTGCATCTAATAAATCCATTGATTTTACTTGGCTGCCTGATGGTTCCTCTCTGCGCCAGACAAACTCCTGACTCCCTGGTCTTTCGGTTTTGATTTTACTCTCACCCAGGAGGGCTGCAGTGGACCTTCTTCTTTACTTCTTCTGCACTTTACCTTGTTGTGTGTGGGCGCACAACCAACTTTGGTAAGCGGCTTGGGAATTACCGTCCCCTACCCTCACCAACAAGATCTACTGATCCCGCACATGAGGCGCCTTCCTCCCTCTCTCTTGATCTGACAGACTTTGGGAATGCTGGAAGTTGTAAATTTGCAACAGCTGGAGGCACACTGGTTGGAAAACATTTTTCTAGCCTATTCAGCATACACATCATGTTACCCCAGTGTTTCTCAACCAGTGTGCCTCCAGCTGTTGCAAAACTACAACTCCTAGCATGCCCAAAGGCTGTCAATGCATGCTGGAAGTTGTAGTTTTGCAACACATGGAGGCACCCTGGTTGGGAAACACTGGTGTTATACTGAAGACTCCTGAATGACACATGCTGGGAGTTGTAGTCCCTTTTGTGTGTGTGTAAGGGCTGATTATATTAGTGCGCTGTGTATCAGGGGGCCAACCCGGGAAAATAGTAGGCTGGGTAAAGGGCGGAACAAAAAAAAAAAAAAGAGCCGCCCCAAACCAGCATGGCATGTGGCATGCTGGGATTTGTAGTTTTCAGCACAGCAAGAAACAGAAAATAGAAGCAAACATAGGAAAACAAAGTGGGGGATAAAAAGACAACAAAGAACAAAAATAGAGTAGCTTAAACAACAAGAATTGAACTGAAACATAATAAATAGGGTAAGTCAAAAACAGAAAAACACGTTGACCACCGGAGTACCCCTTTAATGAGTTTGTATTTTGTGAACAATCAAAAAAAGCAGTCAATGGCACAATGTGTCCACAAATAAAAAGTATATCACCTATTTTTGCAGATATAAAATGCAACCGCTTTTTTAAACACTGTGTACACTGACAACCAATTTTTCAAAAATTTTACAGACACATTTTTAAATAACTCCTTAACCCCTTAAGGACCACGTGTTTTTTTTTTCATTTTTGCACTTTCAATTTTGACTCCTCACCTTCCAAAAATCACAACACTTTCATTTTTTCCTCCTCACCTTCCAAAAATCATAACACTTTCAATTTTCCACCTAAAACTGTTTTTTACACTATTTCTACAGTGGGGCAAAAAAGTATTTAGTCAGCCACCAATTGTGCAAGTTCTTCCACTCCCATATGGGGTTTGTTTTTTGCGCCACCAATTTTACTTTGTAATAACATCAATAATTTCACCAAAAAAGCTACAACGAAACCAGAAAAAAAATATTTATAGGGCAAAATTGAAAAAAACTAAATCGCCATTTTGTAACTTTGGGGGCTTCTGATTCTACGCAGAGCACTTTTTCAGTACAAAAGACACCTTATTACTTTGTAGGTCCATACAATAAAAATGATACCCAACTTATATAGGTCTGATTTTTTTTTTTACTTCTGTTAAAAAATTATAACTTTTTGCACCAAAATTTGTACTTTTAAAAATGTTCTCTTCTGACCTCTATAACTTTTTTTTATTTTTCTGTATCAGGGATCTGAAGTAGTTTTATCAGTAATATTTTTGCTTTCATGGGACTTTTTGATTGCTTTTATAATTTTTTTTTAGGGTATACAAAGTGACCAAAAATACGCAATATGCGTTATATTTTTATAGTTTGGGAATTTATGCACGCAGCGATATCACAATAAAACTCTTTTTTTATTAAACTTTTTTTTTTACACTATTTGTACTGTGGGGCAAAAAAGTATTTAGTCAGCCACCAATTGTGCAAGTTCTCCCACTTAAAAAGATGAGAGAGGCCTGTAATTTTCATCATAGGTATACCTCAACTATGAGAGACATTATGGGAAAAAAATCCATTAAATCATATTGTCTGATTTTTTAAGAATTTATTTGCAAATTATGATGGGAAATAAGTATTTAGTCACCTACAAACAAGCAAGATTTCTGGCTCTCACAGACCTGTAACTTCTTCTTTAAAGAGCAACAGTCATCAAATCTGGGCCATGTTACCTACACACAGCCTCTGTACTGTGTGCAGACTGTGTATTGGGCAGTGTTTTTACCTTCTGTCTGCAGTCCTTTATTACCTCAAAAAACTGTTTTGATGGAAGCTGTTCACAGTCGGATAGGTGTGGTCGGGGTTTGCAATGCCATGCCTATCCCCTGCACGTCAGTGCAGGAACGGCTGTTTGATTGACACACAGGTCCCAAAGCATGCGCCCCTGCGCTTTTCCCCCGTGCGTGCCGCGGCGTGTGTCGTCATGGCATTTGTTCGCTCCCGCCGCCTACCTCCTCAGTGCGCATGCAAAGTGCTAGAGGCAGGGACCGTGCTTCCTCTTTGCCTCTAGGCACTGGGAATAGAAGCATTAGAGCGTGCATCTCCGGTCGCGGCACAGCAAGAAGACTTGCAGGGGATAGGCGTGGTGGCAGCGGGGCATTGCAACGGCAGACAGAAGATAAAAACACTGCTTAATACACAATCTGCACACAGTACAGAGGCTGTGTGTAGGTTATATGGCACAGATTTGAGGACAGTTGCTCTTGAAGAGTCTTCATTGTCCTCCACTCATTACCTGTATTAATGGCACCTGTTTGAACTTGTTGTCGAAGGACACCAGAAACAAAATTGTAGACCTGCACCAGGCTGGGAAGACTGAATGTGCAATAGGCAAGCAGCTTGGTGTGAAGAAATCAACCATGGGAGCAATTATTAGAAAATGGAAGACATTCAAGACCACTGATAATTCCCTTGATCTGGGCCTTCACGCAAGATCTCACCCTGTGGTGTCAAAATGATCACAAGAACGGCGAGCAAAAATCCCAGGACCACATGGGGGGCCTAGTGAATGACCTGCAGAGAGCTGGGACCAACGTAACAAAGGCTACGATCAGTAATACACTATGCCGCCAGGGACTCAAATCATGCAGTGCCAGTCGTGTTCCCTTGCTTAAGCCAGTACATGTCCAGGCCTGCCTGAAGTTTTGCTAGAGAGCATTTGAATGATCCAGAAGAGGATTTGGAGAATGTCATATGGTCAGATGAAGCCAAAGTAGAACTTTTTGGTAAATACTAAACTCGTGTTTTGAGGAGAAAGAATGCTGAGTTGCATCCAAAGAACACTGTACCTACTGTGAAGCATGGGGGTGGAAACATCATGCTTCGGGGCTGTTTTTCAGCAAAGGGACCAGGACGACTGATCCATGTAAAGGAAAGAATTAATAGTATCATGTATCATGAGATTTTGAGGGAAAACCTCCTTCTATCAGCAACGACATTGAAGATGAAACATGGCTAGGTCTTTCAGCATGACAATGATCTCAAAAACAGTGCCCGGGCAACGAAGGAGTAGCTTCATAAGAAGCATTTCAAGGTCCTGGAGTGGCCTAGCCTTAAAACCTTTGGAGGGAGTTGAAAGTCCTGTTGCCCAGCCACAGCCCCAAAACATCACTGCTCTAGAGAAGAACTGCATGGAGGAATGGGCCAAAATACCAGCAACAGTGTGTGAAAACCTTGTGAAGACTTACAGAAAACATTTGACCTCCGTCATTGCCAACAAAGGGTATGTAACAAAGTATTGAGATGAACTTTTGTTATTGACCAAATACTTATTTTTCACCATAATTTGCCAATAAATTCTTAAAAAATCAGACAACATGATTTTATGGATTATTTTTTCTCATTATGTCTCTCATAGTTGAGGTATACCTATGATGAAAATTACAGGCCTCTCTCATCTTTTTAAGTGGGAGAACTTGCACAATTGGTGGCTGAATAAATTATTTTTTGCCCCACTGTAAGTCCCCATAGAAGACTATTACATGCAATCTTCTGATTGCATGGGGCTTCAGAGGAACGATTGGATGGCAAGGAGACAGGTAAGGGCCCTCCCTCCTCTAAGTTGATCGGGAAACCGCAGTTTTACCGCGGTGGTCCTGATCAGCTCCGCTGAGCTGCCAAGACTTTTTTTTTTAAGACTGTTCTTTTTTTACTTTTATTTTAGACGCCGCGATCAACTTTGATTATGACGTCTAAGGGATTAATGCCGGTCATCACCGCAATCAGTGATATCCAGTATTAGCCTCGGGTCCCAGAGGCTGATAGCCGTTGGGACCACACCGCTATGTAGCAGGGTCAGCTCCTGAGCCTGAATCATAGAAGGGGAGCAGGAAAAGGGCATACCAGTACGTCCTTCGTTCTTAAGGTGGACACAACAATTTTTCATTTTTGTGTTTTTATTTTTTCTCCTCACTTTTTATAACTCTTTCAGTTTTAAACCTACAGGGCCATGAGTGCTTTTTTATGCGGGACCTATTGTACTTTGCAATGACATCACTCTTTTTTCAGCAAATTTTACAGTGGAACGGAAAAAAATATTTGCAGAACAAAACAAAAAACACGCAATTTTGCCAGTTTTGGGGGGTTGCCTTTTTTAATGCAATTCACCTTTGGTAAAAATGGCATGGTATATTTAGTCTGTAGGCCAATATGATAACAACAATACCCAATTTATACAGAGGGATTCTCAGCAGCTACAGCTTCACATGCCTCACTTTTTACAGTCCAGCACATACTCCATTTCCTGATGGCTGTGCTGCTTCAGCACATCTTTCGCTCTCATGTGCCAAGTACCCAGAGGGTTTTTGTGAGTACATCCTTCTCGTGGTACAATTTCATTTGGGGACACAATTTTTTTATGAACAACAAACAATTTCATTTACACGCAACAGGAGCATCTATAATTCTCCCCCTCTCTCGCTAACATATTTATGTGTTGGTGGGAGAGTGGGACACTTTTCTCCCCCCCCCCCCATAATCCATTTTGCTCCTCCATTATCTGGTACAGACTTTATTACTTACCTGAATAACAATGGATGTAACTTGGTTTTCACAGTCATGCATACTAGTGTAGAAGTTGATTTTCTGGACCCTCACATAAGGGGTGATATGGACCAGCAAAAAATCAGTACATCTACATATAGGAAGAGTACTGCGGTCAATTGTATACTACATGCTGCTTCATGCCACCCCCCCCCCCCCCCATGTTGTCCAGAACCTCCCCACGAAGGAGATGATCTGGGTCCGCAGGAATTGCTCCCTTGAGAGCGATTTCCTGCAGGAGTCCCAACAGACTTCCACTCATTTATGAAAAGGGGGGTATTCCCTGTGGGATATTGATCGAGGTATCAGAGTGGCCTCAGGCAAAACACAAACAGATCTTATTACTACTAAAAACAAACCCAGGGCTTCTGTGGATAAAACGACAACACCTATCACATTTGTTTGCCAGTTTCAGTGAGGAGAATAGAGTGATTTGTAACATCATACTTAGATACATGCCACTTATTACATCTGATGTGGAATACAAGGAAGCGCTTAAATATGGATATAGGTGTAGTTCAAGAAGGGTCCCCACTATAGGGCAGATCTTGTCTCCGAGTCTTTTTGTTCAGAACACCACTAATAAACCTACTTGGTTGGCACACCAAGGCTCCTACCGCTGTGGACACAGCAGATGCATATGCTGTGGTGTTATGAAGAACTCTACCAGTGTTGCCTCTACGTTTGATAAGAAAGAGTATAAAATCCAACAGTTTATTGTAACACAGCATGTGTTATTTATGTTTATAATTGTATAGCATGCTGTGTTTAATAAGTGGGGTGCACCTCTAATCCCCTCAAGGTCCGTGCGCACAAACATTTATCAGACGTTGCCCATTTCAGTTCAAGACATTTCTCCATGGTCTCAAAGCATTGCACGGAGCACCATGGAGGCAGTGTCTAGACTTTATTTCTGCAGGGTTTGGAGCGTGTCACGGTTTCTTTGAGGGGAGGGGATATTAAACGCAAACTTCTTAATTGTGAAATATTTTGGATTCTAAAATTGGGTAGTCGCTTCCCTCATATGTATGGGCACTGTCATTCATTACTTAGGCCTCAGATACGCACACTGTGAGTTGTATTATAATAAGACACTGATATATTTATTTTTGTTTTTTCTTTCTCATGTACAGCTTTTTTCTTCCTTGCAGTATAAATGTGCAATCTTGATGTCTCACTGCTTTCCATCTATGCATAGGGTCCGGTTGTCTCTCATGATCATTTATATGGGATATTGACACTCATTCACACCATGCAGATTTATTTGTGCACCATTACACATTCATATGTTTATGCTTGTGTTCTTATATATTGCCCTGTGACTTTTGAAATTAAACCTTTTTTATGTTTATAAAACATGAATGATTTTAACTCACTGTTAGAGATGAGAGAATCGAAGCTGACGAATCCGAATTCGTTATGAATTTAATGAAAAATTAGATTTGCAACTAATGGGAATATCGCCGCGATTCTATTGCGCAAATCGCCTTATTAAACTCCATTTAGTGTGGTACAGGCTCCAGGGCATCTAAAATGGCGGATCCACATGTGAGGACATGGGGCAAGGAACTCTGGAAAGGCAAGAAGGTGGGATGACCATACAGAATCACATACAGAATGCAGTCTATCAGCAGCCAGTCACCCCTGTGTTGTTACAGCCCTATATAATTGGCAGCCATATTCTGGCTAGTCACTTCATTCACACTGCAGAGAGATAGGATGGACAGCGTGTGTGTGTGTATTACATAGAAACGCTTTTTTCAGCAGCGTCTCACCTCCTAGTCACATCAGCATTCTGGTGGACAAAGAGCGTTGCTTTTTTTCACTAAAAGGATTTATACTGCAGCCATTCACCTCCCAATCACTTTCTTCAGCATTGTATTACAGAGAAGGGAAGAGAGCTGTGTGTTGCCTCATACATTTCAACAAGCTGCCTCAATGTCATAAACCTTAACAATGGAGGCAGGAATTATTTTTCAGCGCAATTCTGTGTTTTTGTTCCACAACAAATCATCTGCTGTTTATATTAGTCTGTAGATGGTATAATACCCAGCAGTCCATTCCTAATAGTCTTTTACAGAGTGCAATTTCGGGTTTAGTACACAGATTTTGTGTGCTGCAGCAATGTTGCAAAGATAAGTTTTTTAAGTGTACTGTAGCGCATTTTTCTGCCCTCATACGTGCATACCACATACCTACATCTCAGAAGTGTACTATTTTGTACCTGTTAAACTCTCAAGGGCCTAGATACTGTGAAAGGCAAGGGAAAACTAATCACCAGCTGGTGTTTTACTAAAATATGTTTTTTTAAGCGTACTATAGCAAATTTTTCTGCCCTCATAAATCCATACCACATACCTACATCTAAGTAGTGTACTATTTTGTACCTGTTACTCTTTCTAGGGCCTAGATACCTTGAAAGTTCAGGAAAAGGTAATCACCGGCTTTTGTTTTACTCCAATAAAAATTTTTTTAGTGTACTGTAACACTTTTTTCTGCCCTCTTTGTTCCACAACAAATGGTCTGCTGGTCATACTAGTCTGTAGATGGTATAATAGACACCCAGCAGTCCAATCATAATAGTCTATGAGAGAGTGCAATTTTGGGTTTAGTACACAGCGACTGTGTGCTGCAGCACTGTTGTGTACTGCTGGTGTTGTGGAAAAATACGTATTTTTAAGCATACTGTAGCACATTTTACTACCCTCATAAGTTACTACCACATACCTACATCTAAGTAGTGTACTATTTTGTAGATGTTAATCTGTCAAGGGACTAAATACTGTGAAAGTCCAGCGAAAGTAATCACCAGCTGGTGTTTTACACCAATAAGTTTTTTTAAGCATACTGTAGTGCATTTTTCTGCCCTCTTTGTTCCACAATAAATGGTCTGCTTGTTATACTAGTCTGAAGACGGTATAATACATACCCAGCAGCCCATTCCTAATAGACTGTGAGAGAGTGAAATTTTGGGTTTAGTACACAGCGACTATGTGCTGCAACACTGTTGTGTACTGCCGGTGTTGTGCTCCAATACGTATTTTTAAGCGTACTATAGCACATTTTTCAGCCCTCGTAAGTGCATACCACAAACCTACATCTAAGTTTTTGTACCTGTTAAACTCTCAAGGGCCTAGATACTATGAAAAGCAAGGGAAAAATTATCACCGGCTGGTCTTTTACTAAAATACGTTTTTTTAAGCGTACTGTACCACATTTTTCTGCTCTCATAAGTGCATACCACATATGTACATCTAAGTAGTGAACTATTTTGTACCTGTTAATCTGTCAATGGCCTAGATACTGTGAAAGTCCAGGCAAAAGTACTCACCGGCTGGTGTTGTACTCAATAACTTTTTTAAGTGTACTTTAGCACTTTTTGGTATCTTAACGTGGTATGTGCTCCGTTTCTTTTCCTTACTCTGTGAAGTTATCGTGTCTGTGTGAACTTTCCATACACGTGAGCACTACCTTGTGTTGCCTAGAAGGGGAAGTCCGTGCATACAGGTGTTCTGGACTTTCAAGAGTCAATTACGGCAGGAGATTCGTTTTGGTTGGTGGGGCCGGTATAGATATCTTGTTATGTTGTGAATTACATACCACATACCTACATCTAAGTAGTGCACTGTTTTGGAACTGATGAACTCTCAAGGGCCTAGATACTGGGAAAGGCCTGGGAAAAGTAATCACTGGCTAGTGTTTTACTAAACTAAGTTTTTTTAAGCATACTGTAGCGCATTTTTCTGCCCTCATAAGTGCATACCACATACCTACATCTAAGTACTATTTTGTAGCTGTTAATCTTTCAAAGGCCTAGATACTGTGAATGTCCAGGCAAAGGTAATAACCGGCTGGTGTTTTACTCCAATACATTTTATTCAGCGTACTGTAGCGAATTTTTCTTCCTCTGTTTCACAACAAATGGTCTGCTTGTTATACTAGTCTGTAGTCGGTATAATACATACCCAGCAGCCCATTCCTAATAGACTGTGAGAGAGTGAAATTATGGGTTTAGTACACAGCAACTGTGTGCTGCAGCACTGTGGTGTACTGCTGGTGTTGTGCAAAAATACGTATTTTTAAGCGTACTGTAGCGCATTTTTCTGCCCTCGTAAGTGCATACCACAAACCTACATCTGTCAAGGGCCTAGATACTGTGAAAGTCCAGACAAAAGTACTCACCGGCTGGTGTTGTACTCAGTTACTTTTTTAAGCGTACTGTAGCCCTTTTTGTCTGCCCTCATAAGTGCATACCACATACCTAAATCTAAGTAGTGTACTATTGTGTACCTGTTAAACTCTCAAGGGCCTAGATACTGTGAAAGGCGAGGGAAAAGTAATCACCGGCTGGTGTTTTAATTAAATACGTTTTTTAAGCATACTGTAGCACATTTTTCGGCCCTCATAAGTGCATACCACATACCTACATATAAGTAGTGCACTATTTTGTACCGGTTAAACTCTCAAGGGCCTAGATACTGTGAAAGGCCAGGGAAAGTAATCACCGGTTGGTGTTTTAATGAAATATGTTTTTTAAGCATACTGTAGCACATTTTTCGGCCCTCATAAGTGCATACCACATACCTACATATAAGTAGTGTACTATTTTGTACCGGTTAAACTCTCAAGGGCCTAGATACTGTGAAAGGCCAGGGAAAAGTAATCACCAGCTGGTGTTTTACTCAAATACTTTTTTAAGCGTACTCTAGTGCATTTTTCTGCCCTCATAAGTGCATACCACATACCTACATCTAAGTTGTGTACTATTTCGTACCTGTTAGTCTGTCAAGGGCCTACATACTGTGAAAGGACAGCCAAAAGTACACACCTGCTGCTGTTCTAGACAAATGCTGTTTCAAGCGTAGTGAAGCGTATTGTACTCCCCTCATATACGCACTAAGTATATCAGGCAGAGAAGTTCCAGGACGTGCACAGAGGAGTTCAGGAGGTCGAAGCAGACTAGGGTGTAGTGGCAGCAGGAGTCGCAGCAAGAGGCCTGAGCTCCCGATATCAGCTAGCACTCGTGTCTTGACCAGCAACCCATCTGCTGGCATCGATTGGTTAACATTGTCAGCCACTTCATCACAAGTGATATCTGATACCCACAGTCAATATTCAATGGGTTCCTCAAACACAACCCTCAGTTGGCATGGCCCGGGAGCAGTCCCTCTCCTCCCATTGCCTCTGTCCTATACCGTTGCCACCCCTAAAGAAGTATCTTATGCTGTGGGGTCAGCTCCACTATTCAGTGAGGACGATCTAATAGAGGACAGTCAGCAGCTACTGCCCAGCCAAAAAGTGGAGAACCTGAGGAGGAAATCAGTGACTTGCAGACACTTGTTGATGACGATGAAGCAAATAGCAATTGGGAGCCGGGTGCAGAAGAGGCTTCATCATCATCAGGAGAAGAGGATTGCAGGCTGCCCATGAGGCAGCAGCTGAGCCAGCAAGTTGGTAGCATGGTTTTCAGTCAGCATGGTGGCAGAAGTGGAAATTCTGGAGCCAAAAATGCCAGGGGGAGACCACCTGCTTCACTGCAGCCTACCATCCTGGGAGGTATTGGAACAGGGGCTCCTGCAGGCGGCAGCAGCAGTCAATTAGTGCGGACTGTTGGTGGGAAAATCAACTACTCGGCGGTGTGGCAGTTTTTCATCAAGCATCCGGAGGAGGTTAACATAGCCCCTTGCAAGATGTGTCGGCAGAAAGTGAATCGTGGCCAGGGCCCCAATGATGGCACCACTGCCCTGTGTCAACATATGCTGCGCCACCATAAAGCAGCCTCGGAGAACCATGGCTCCGATAAAGTGGTCCAGCCTGCTGCATCTCCCAGTGGCACGCCGCTCTCTCTTTCGGCCAGCCAAGGCTCCTCCACCTCAGCCAAAGGGATATGTGTGTAATACCCTCCTTCTGTCACTCAAGATGCTCCTGCTTTTCCTACTTTTAGTCAGTCGTTCCGCTAACAATTCATCGGTGAAGCCATGTCCAAGAGACAACAGTATGCGCCCACTCATCCAACAGCACAGAAGCTGAATGTGCTCCTGTCCAAGTGCTGGTGCTGCAGTCCCTCCCTTTTCAAGTGGTCGACTATGCACCTTTCAGAGAACTGATGCCGAGCCGAGGTGGAGAGTGCCGAGCCATCAATGCGAAGAAGGCAGTACCAGCCCTGCACAATTTAGTTGAAGGGAAAGTGGGCTAGTCCTTGAGCATGTCCGTGTGTACCAAAGTGCACAGCAGTGCCGACATGTGGAGCTGTAACTGTGGTAAGTGACAATACATGATTTTTATGACCCTCTGGGTGAATGTGGTTCCTGCACAGCCACATCAGCAACTTGGACAGGCCACGCCGCTTCCTCCTTCATGCTCTCGGGCCGTTGGTCCTGTGACAGTGTGCGACTCCGTCTCCTCATCCTCCACGGTGTCCTCAGCCTCCACTACACACTATTGTGTGTGAAGTGGCCCTTCAGCATACCATGTGTGCAGGGCACGGTGGTGTCACGCTGTTCTTCACATGGTTTGCCTTGGCGAAAAGGGTCACACAGGGGAGGAACTGCTAAAAGTAATTCATAAACAAAATCAGAACATGGCTTACTCCACGAAAACTGAAAATGGGAACCATGGTGACTGACAATGGGAAGAACATTTGGTTAGTGCTGCGACAAGGAAGCCTGAGCCATGCCCCCTGCAAGGCACACGTGTTCAATCTGGTTGTCAAGCGGTTCCTGAAGTGTTCTCCACATTTGCAACACATCCTAACAATGGGAAAGAAACTTTGCATGCACTTCAGCCACTTGTACACTGCAAAGCACACTCTCCTTGAGCTGCAGCATCAGAACGGTATTCCCCAACATAGTCTTATTTGTGACATTGCCACACGTTGGAATTCCACCCTCAATATGTTGGACCGACTCCCCTGTGTAACTTCAGTCAACTTCAGGCGACATTCCACTGCTTCATTTCCTACAACATGTGTTGGAAACAATGGCTGGTCAGGGCAATGGAGACTTGGCGCCTAATTCTCACGGCCACATGAGCCCTGTAAGGGCTTAACTGGAGGAGGAGCAGGGGACGGGCACAGTGGAGCATATGTTAGGTTTCGCGAAATGGACATTTTTTCTAGTAATCTGACAGGAGAGGAGGAGAAGGAGCAGCCAGAGGAGCTAGAGGGTTATGAGGAAGGTGAGACCGAGGACCCAGACACTCCGTGGCAGTATGCTGTGGAGATGGACTCAGGGAGTCCCTCCAAGTCACTTGCACAAATGGCACGATGCAGGCTCACTTGCTTGCATAGTGACTGTCGAATTGTCACCATTTGGCACCGGGATGACTACTGGCTCTGCACCTTTTTGTACCTTCGCTACTGGAACAAAATGGGGGCCTCTTTTGCACCCACTGAGAGAGAGGTCAAACTGACCTACTACAGAGACATCCTACGTAGTCAGTTGGCCAATGCCTATAGGCGCAATCCATCCTCTCGCAGGTCAGACTTGGGAGGCCCTTTGCGCTCACCTTCCACTAACATGACTGCTGGGGAGGGGTGGTGTGGCAGGAGCAGTACCAGCTCCATCAGCAGCAGCCTGAGTCTACAGTCTCTGATGAGTACATAGTGAAGCAACTCATCAGCAGCAGGTAGACCTGGAGCAGGACCTGAACCAGTAGGGGGTGGCATACCTTGACATACCCATGCCAACACAACTTGAAGATCCGCAGGTCGTCTGGGCAGCCAAACTTGATTGAGCCAACTAGCAGAGTTTGCCCTGGAAAAGCTGTCCATCCCGGCCAGTAGTGTGCCATCAGAGTGGGTGTTTAGTGCGGGGGGGGGGGGGGCAGAGTCACCCCAAGGAGAACTCATCTGTCCACGAAAAATGTGAAGAGACTGACCTTTGTGAAGATGAATCAGGCATGGATCATCCAGGATTTCCACCCACCAATTCCTGATGCATCAGAGTAGATTGACCATGGTGCCACACCAACACTTCACAAATATGGATAGTGCCAAACAGATTTAAGGTGCTGCTCCCCAGTTACAAACATTCCTCCGCATCAGACCTTTTTTCACCAATCCTCGGGTACTGGTATTGCCACCCACCGCACCACTGTGTCACCGGGTCACTTTCAGGACTCCTGATGCTGCTGCTGCCACTTCCAGGCTGTCTCTTTCAGCCACTGTATTTTCTCCTCATGCTTCAGCCAACTCCAGGCTGTGCCATTCAGCCACTACATGGTCTCCTCATGCTCCAGCCACCTCCAGGCTGTGCCATTCAGACACTATGTGTTCTAATCATGCTGCCGCCAACTCCAGGCTGCGCCATTCACCACTATATGGTCTCCTAATGCTTCAGCCACCTCCAGGCTGTGCTATTCAGACACTATATGGTCTCCTCATGCTGCCAAAAACTCCAGGCTGTGCCATTCAGCCACTATATGTTCTACTCATGCTGCCACCAACTCCAGCCTGTGCCCTTCAGCCACTATATGGTCTCCATATGCTCCAGCCACCTCCAGGCTGTGCCATTCAACCACTTTATGGTCTCCTCATGCTGCCACAAAATCCAGACGGCCATTCAGCCACTATACGGTCTCCTCATACTGATCCCACCTCCAGGCTCTGTCATTGTGCCGCCATGTGTCATGTGACTCCTTGTTTGATTTTGTCCTTTGCAACCACATTTCGGGGCCCCGTACATTAAAACTTGGGAGTGTAATCTTAAATTTAAATTTCAAAGTCTTAAATTTCTATTTCAAAATCTTAAATTTCAATTTAAAAAAATCGAGGCCCTATGGTCATCGATGTCATATAGTAGCTGTGGAATTACCTCAAGAATCCAATGAAACAGGTTGGAGCTATCACAATGAACCATTACTGATTAAATGAAACATTTTCAGTTCCTCAAAAGAGTAAGATAGGGATGAGGGGGGAGTGGGCTGGGGTGGTGAGAGGCACGGGCTGGAACAGGTGGTAGCTCGCCTCACAGCGAACTGCCAGCTCAATGCTCACCAGAATGGGTACTCAAAAAATGTAAATAAATTCAAATTAAGTTAAATAAAAATTACATAAAAAATCTATTTACTCTCTTCAATTTTGATGCCATATGGTCTCACTGCTGCAACATTCAGACGCTCTGCCGCAGTGATTCTAATAGGGTTGCCTGTAATCTGCATGCCATACTGAATAACAGTATTATTTCACTAACACAGCACACTCCCTATGTGTGATAGAACAAAGCAATCTGTTCTACACCCCTATTGAGGCTCTCTGTAGGCCAGAAATAACCGTTTTTAATACAGATTTGCCGAACCAAATTTTTCCTGAAAATTCGGCAAATCTGCCAAATCAAATTTTTGAAAAGTTCGCTCATCTCTACTCACTGTGTATTCAGAGTATGTAAAGAGTTAAGCTGATCGGGTTCCACTGATATTTGGAATCAAGCCAGCTTCCTTTCCCTATATAGGGTTCTGGTTTTTATTCCATTGTTGTATGACTGATGTCTGGTGATCAGACTGAAACTCGTCACCATTCTCCTGTCCTATGTGTTGGATTATTTATATTGCAAAAATGCTGGAAGTTCATAAGAGAAGCTGCTGTACTGGAAATTCTTGTTTACAAGTGTATTTATATTTCGTACCACCTAAAGAAAAGAATGGAGTTTTAAATACCACTTATATTAATGACAAAATCTTTAGTAACACAAATAAATTGCATGTTAAAAAACAACTCAACATGTGAAAGAGATGGACATAAGCACAATGCCTGGTCTACTGCAGAGGTACAATGTTAGCTGTCTATTAGCTAAGCAATTGATTAACAAGTGTAGAATGTCTTTTGTACAAAAATGGATGTCTCATGCACCTTAAAGGGTACCTCTCATCAAATAAACTGTTGATATATTTTAGATTAATGAATGTTGAATAACTTTCCAATAGCATGTTAATGAAAAATATGCTTCTTTCTATTGTATTTTTCCCGATCAGTTCTGTCAGCAAGTATTTCTGACTCATGCTGGAGTCCTAAACACTCAGAGCTGCCAGACTGCTTTGTTCACAGCCAAACAGGCTGTGAACAAAGCAGGCTGGCAGCTCTGAATGTTCTTTTTTGTGAACAAAGCAGACTGGCAGCTCGTAGTGTTTAGGACTCTAGCATGAGTCTGAAATGCTTGCTGCCAGGACTGGTAGGGAGACCCCTAGTGGTCATTTCTTCAAAGTGGAAAATTAAATAGAAAGAAGCATATTTTTTAATAACATGCAATTGTAAAGTTATTCTGCATACATTAATCTATAATACATCAAAAGTTTTTTTTTGATGAGAGGTACCCTTTAAACCAGAATTATAGTAGCTATGATAAACCCCCTATGTATGACAAAAATAGAATAATGAAGTACAGGTGGGAGGACCACATATAACCAAGATCTATTGTACACTCAAGTACAATCAGTACTGCTGCTTCTTGACCACCTCACATGTGTAAAAATTCAATAGTAAACATGAGATTAATTAAGGTGCTATTCATATCCACACTGGAAAGTGCCTTAGTGCTTACCCATTGTTGTCAGCATACCACTCCGCCCCAATGCCATTTCGTGCCTCACTTTTTTAAGAGGCTGCCGTCTGCTCCTTATAATCAATATGATCTTTATATATCTTGTTGCCCGGAAGTGCCCATTCATGTGATCGCACTCTTACTGACAGAAAGGCAGCATCCAGCTCCGTCATGCACTGCCCCACTTCCATCACCCATTCTGGAGAGGGCAAGCCCGGGCTGACATACCAGGCATGCGCCATCTGAGGTGAGCGATGGCCAGAGCAGTTTCGCTAGAACAGGAATGCTGCGCATGCGCACTGAGCGTGAATATGGACATGGGTATAATCATGACTATTATGATGGAGAAAGTCTCACGCAGCAGAACCCATACTCTTACACATAACAGATGGAGATAGGTAAAACAGTCTGTACCACAAATATATCCACAAATATATTAAAAATCATGAAAAAATACTAGAAAAATATATAAATCCAATACAAAATACTGTGGATACATTATGCCATTTAAATCATTACAATGTTGCGATTAAAATATATACATTGATAATGATACCTAAAAAATTTATTTGTTGGTGAACCCTTCAAATTCAAAAAACCTTTGTGTCCCACTGGTGAAAAAAAGTTTGGTAGTGTTTTTAACGTTATGCTATCAACCAAGTTTCAAGCCACCTGTATATCTCGTATATACTCTCGGATATGTATCTTCAATTGCCTTGTAGTAAGGCCTATATATATTTTAGAGCATCCACACGTGGCATAGTAAATTATATTTTGTGAGCTACATGAGATGTATTGGCAGATAGAAAATTCTCTGGCTCCATCTGCTGTTTTAAACATCTTGGCCTCACCACATTAGTGCATGCTATACTATCTCCACATAGGTAACACCCCACTCTGGGATTTGTTCCTCCGAAAAGTTGGGGATCCCTAGTGGTGTAATGACTTCTCATAAGTTTATCTCTCCAGTTTGACCCTCTTCTGGCAGTGAACAATGCCCTATCCGGAACAAGCGATGCCAACACCGGGTCGGTTTTTAAGAACCCCCAGTGTTTATTCACTGCCATCCTCATTGCGTTCCACTGGCAATTGTATGTGGATATAAATCTAACAACATTGTTTGTCTGTTTTTTCTTTGTTTGTTTGGCTCTCAGGTAACCCTGATTAATGGCCCTGTTGCTATAACCTCTCTATAAACCTCTCTCTCAAATCATGGCTCTGCTTTTCAAAAAGGGGTTCATTAGAGTATATCTGTTTCATTCATAAAAATTCCCCCATTGGTATCGTCCTAATTGTGACTGGTATGTGTGCCGATGAGGCATGCAACAGTGAATTTGTAGATGTTTCCTTTTGGAAAACATCTGTGGAAAGGCTGCCATCTGACTGTTTTTTGAATTGTGATGTCTAAGAAGTCCACTTCATATTTGCTGTGTCTGTATGTTAGTCTAACGTTGATGTCATTTGAATTCAACATGCTCATAAACATTTCTAAGTCCGACACAGACCCCTGCCAAAATAAAAAGGATGTCATCAATATATTGAATCAAGCACTGCGCCTGGGTTACAAGTCATACCCCGCTGCACTGCAGGACCTCTCTCTCTCAGTAGCCAAGAAAGAGGCCTGCATATGATGGGGCACAAGCCGCACCCATTGCAGTACCTCTCTTTTATAGGTAGTAACAATCCTTGAATGTAAACATTTTTTGACATAAAACAAAATCCAAAAGTTCTAATAGAAGTTGGCAGAGGTCTGTGTCAATGCCACTAGTTTCTGTGAAAAATCTAACTGCGTTGAGTCCATCCACTATGCATGTATATAGGGACTCCACATCTGCCGTCACCAGCATCATATCATCTTCGAGAAAGATCCCCTCTATCCTCCGCACATCGGTGGTGTCCTTAACATAAGATGGTAGTGTTTCTACCAATGTTTTTAGGTAATTATCAATAAATTTACATGCCATGTCACAGACGCCATCGATGCACGACACTATCATATGGCCGATAGGATTGAGAGGATCCTTATGTATTTTGGAGATCAAGTAAAATGTTGGCATTTGTGGTTAACAAGTGAGGAGCCCATCTTTATTTTTTTATTGATTATATCTTTTTCACAGGCCCCCTCTAGAATCTGATTAAGTTCTTTTAGGTAAGTCTGTAAAGGATTATATGTTAACTTTTACATAGGTGTCTTTGTCTTTTAATTGCCGCAAAGCCTCTTTTTCATATAGCACCTTAGGCCATATGACAACATTGCCTCCCTTGTCCGCCTGTTTAATTACTATGTCCCCCATGTTGTGTATTTCTTCTAAAGCCACCTTTTGTTTTCTTATTAAATTGTCATTGATTCTTTTTGTTGTGATCTTCTTGAATTCCTCGGTGACAAGTTTAGTAAATACATCTATGGCTGGACAGATGGACAAGGAAGGGAAAATTTTGGACTTTGGCAAAATAGCATTAACTGACTTACCAAGATTATCAGTATTCTGTTCCTCCCACAGTTCCTCCAAATTTTGTAAGGTCTCTCTGTCGATGGCATCAAATGTAAGTGTTTCAGGTTTGACATGTAATTTCAAGAGGACCTTACGTGAAAAAGAGGTGTAAGTCTTTCAACACTGTGAAAAAATTTAAATTGTTAGTTGGGGAAAAACTCAACCCCAATCCTAGAACTTCACACCGTGTCTCAGTTAGTTTATGCTGGGATAAATTAATCGAGTCCTTCCGGTTCATGATTGTTATTCTTCCAGTCCTATGTGCATGATCGCGGACTTCTCCTCAATCAGCCGGAACTGTAAGTCTCCTAGCGCATGCTCCGGCACTTAGACTCTGTGGCACAGACTTATAGTTCCGCGATCATGCACATAGGACTGGAAAAATGACAATCTTGAACTGGAAGGACTTGTCCCTGCAGAATTACGTGTCTCAGTAGTTTTTAGAGACTCACAAGTAGATTGGTACATATTTATGGTTCATTTGATTGGCTTAGCGATGAGACATCTGATTGGCTGATAAGATTTGGAATAAGGAACCACGGGTGTGAGTATTCTGATGTGGCACCTCCGGATGGGAGTTGCCATTGGATACAGATAAACAAATTTGATGAGGGACTATGTGGATGGTGTATTGGAGTATATGATTGGGAGGAATCTTTATACATCTATAAGGGTATCTATGATTGACTACATACTTAGCCAGCCCCTGAAGTGATGTCCGCACCAAAGGATATAAAAGGACAAGCGACCGCCATTTTGACAGCCACTAGTCTGTACCTCTGATGAAGCTCATTGAGAGTGAAACTAGTTAGGGGGCAGTGTCTGTTATGTTTTAAATATCAGTGTTGTTACCGCTAATAGCCTTGAGATTGCAGCTTTAGGCTAGAATAACACAATTCTTCAAAAAATGGATGACAAGTGTGATCTGCAAAACTGATATATTGGATGCAATTTGTACCCAATATGTTATAGCACTGTTCGAGTATGTTTTACCATCCAATAAATTGTGACAATATAGGTCATTTTAAATTTACGTCATTTTAATGCACAATAAAAGTTAAGTTTTATTAGGGGTTATTTGGCATAATTGTTCCTGCTTGGCACTTGCTTTGTTTGCTGGTAATTGTCTTCCCTAATAAGGGTATTTGTGTTGGTATATTGTAAGCAGACTGGTCACAAACTCTTGGCAGGATTGAGGAGTGAAGTCTAAGGAACCACCCTGGAAAGTTAATATAGCAGAACTTAAATGGAGTTTACCATGCAGGCTAAATAACATTAGGTCCAAATATCTTTGACATTACCAAATCAATTTATTATATATTTGCTTACCTTTTTCTTTGAAAAAGTACCTTGAAGAATGGCCTTCAAGAGGGTAGCTGAGCAGGACTGAAAGTATGTCTAGTTTGAGGTGCCTTGGCTCCCCCAGGAACCCAGGGCCCTAGTGGTCATCCCCAAAAAGGATCAATGATAATCCACCACTGTTCAGGGAAGGGACTATTGTTAAATAGCCAAATTGTAGCTAAGCAGAAAAAAGGAATTCACAAACTAGGGTGCTCTCAGCATGGTGAGTGGAAAGTGTGATATGCATGTTTTACTCATCCAAGCGTTCATGTGTTTTTTAAAGATCCACCAGTTGACTAAATTACCCAAGTAGTTTTCATAATACAAGAAAAAGATCTGTAACTGAAAATATGCAATGTATATACTGTGGGCAAAAGTATTTAAGTTTTTTATCATGGATGAGTGATAATTGTATTTCCTTGAAAAGTGATTCTTTAGTGAAATATGTTATTATGAATTCAAGAATACAAAACCAACTATAAGTATTGTAACATTATTCCATGACATAGTGAAGTGACATAACAATTTACTTGTCAGTCAAATGTCAAACAAGATGATTTCAAAGGAATTTAAAATATTCTTATTCATCCTTGATAAATGCAGCTCTTTTATACCAGTTTTATGGGTAGTGGTGGAGAACCTGGAGGCAGGTACACCATATCATAACAGCATTTGTAAATCATTAATTGAAAGGGTGTCCAGTATGAATAAATAATTTTCATAACAGATGAACCTTCACTGTAAGGGCCCATTCACTCAGCAGAATTGCCACTCGGAAATTCTGGTGCAGCAACCTAACATTGTTGGCATGTCCGAGTAGTCCTTATACCAACCCATTCAGTCAGCACCTGCTGCACTGAAGCCTGTTGCTTTTTTCTTAGCAAGCTACAGGTAAAATATAAAAATTATAAATATGTCAAAACTTTACAAATAATAGCACACTTACATGTTTTATAAATAAATATAGTAAATTGTACAAAAAAACAATACTGTAATACCCTCATATAGTGAATAAAAAATATACAGTACAACAATGTTCCCATGCTATATAGTCCCTAAATAATATTGGAAATCATAACATTAAAGAGGTTATCCAGGAAAAAAAAAAAATTTCTATATATCAACTGGCTCCAGAAAGTTAAACAGATTTGTAAATTACTTCTTTGAAAAAATATTAATCCTTTCAGTACTTATGAGCTGCTGAAGTTGAGTTGTTCTTTTCTGTCTAAGTGCTTTCTGATGACACCTGTTTCAGGAACTGTCCAGAGTAGAAGCAAATCCCCATAGCAAACCTCTTCTACTCTGTGCAGTTCCCGAGACAAGCAGAGATGTCAGCAGAGTGCACCGTTGCAGGACAGAAAAGAACAACTCAACTTCAGCAGCTGATGATGATTATTGGAAGGATTAAGATTTTTTAATAGAAGTAATTTACAAATCTGTTTAACTTTCTGGAGCCAGTTGATATAAAAAATAATAACTTTTTCCTGGAATACCCCTTTAAAAGGATTGTCTGAGCAAAAGTTATACTTACCTCCTTCAGCCCCCCCTCTCCCCCATAGCAGCTGTCGAGCTCCTGATTCCCTGCTAGTCTAGACTACTAAATATATATATATATATATATATATATATATATATATATATATATATAAGGACACCTAGCACTACCTGGGGCTTATGTAAATTGTTTAAAAGAGCTATATATTATGTACAAGTATCAATGAAAAAAAATATATAGGCAGTTACACTTCCAAGATATGATGACTGATCATTGCTTACTTATAATAGTAGCAGATGGTGTCTTCTTATGTGGGGAATGGTGGAGACCGCAGTATCTGGGCACCAATTTTTGGCAAAATCCTCCTAAGTTAATCTTAAGGTATTCAGCAGAAGTGGAAGCGATGTGTTGGGGAATAGGAAGGAGACATCCCTGGCCGGCGGCGTCTCCACCGCTCTGTTTCCCGCTGGAGAGTAACAGTGTGGTTTGTGGGTTCCTGTGACGTCACTACGGAATAAGAAGAGGAACAAAAATGCGCTGATGGTGACAGTTAGATAACATAACCTTGATTGTCTTATTAAGGGAGTGTTAATATTTTCAGTGTTTTTAATTACAATTATTGAATACAAAGCCAGGAAGAAGAAGCGGGGGGTTAAATATGCTACTACTAACAAAAATTTGCGCTATACAATGACCAGATAACTAACCCCAATAATTGTGGAGACCTCACACCACTTACCCCTTCTGCCTATCCTATAATCTTGCCTCAGTCTAGGATCTTTAGCCTTTCTTAAATATTGTGAGGTTGCTGCTGACCTGATTTCTTATTCAATTTCACTTTCTTTTAATGTATAAAAAAATCAATTTTATGTTTGCTGTGCTTTTCCAGTTACTCTTGAACTTCCTTTATGTTCCTTTTGGTTCAATTGTAAGGTTGCATCAGTGTTTCAAGCTCGATTTCAGCAATTATTGTGTAAGTCTCTGGCAAAAGTGCTAAATTAAATAAATGGCATTAAACTTTACTGTATTTGGCCAATAATGGCACACTTAAATAAGAGTAGAGCTGGCCAAGGCAATTCTGCCTCCCCAAAACAGCCATATTAGTCAACTGATAAGCAAATACTTGAGCAGGGAGACAAAGTGGTTGAGATTTATTTGAAATGGACTATAATGTTGAGCATTTCAAAAGAATTAATTGATTTTGATATTAGAATCTTTAGTCAGTGTTCCCTCCCAGGCCACTAATTGCTTATAGAGTTGGTTCCAGCTTCACGTAGGGCCTTGGGGAATAGGGTCGCAGTGAGCTTTATGCTTCAGTTTTATCCACCCAGTATGCCTGGGTTTTATCCTCCCAGTATTCTGTACAGCATCTAAAGTCCTCATATTGCCCCATTTTTTTCCCCTTTATTTATTTTTTTTACAATACAAACAAAGTACATACAAAATTCAGTACAAATACAGTATGCCCTACTCAAAATACCCATTCCCCCCCCTCTCGCCCCTCGCCAGCCGTTTCCCCTATCCCTTCCACTCCCTCCACTCTGAGCATATTCTATTACCTTTTTTCCTGTTCTTGTTATGTATTATATCATAAATTTTGATTATTTCCACAATACTACTCCATTCTTTTATACTCATCCCTTCGGGGGCAAACCATTTCCTCAGTATACATATTTTCGTGATTCCTAATAGTTTATTAATTATAAACTTGTTTCTCTGTTTACACAACCCGATACCAAGGATTGCTGTTCTAATATCTCTAGGGAGTTGGGTCCTAAAATTTTGGTCTACTTTATTAAAGATTTCTTCCCATAACTTGTATATTCTCGGGCAACCCCAGAGCATGTGTATCAGGTCTGCGTCCAACACTTGGCATTTAGGGCAATCTGAGTTCTCCGCATTACTTGTGTTTTGTAAAAATGACAAAAAATATTTTTACCAAAAAACAAAGAAACAGTTTACATGTAAGGATGTCCTAAGGCTATGTACACATGGCAACATTTCTGCAGAATGAACATGACCTTAGAAGGAGAGCGTGTGAACATGACCTTAGAAGGAGAGACCCAACTGTTTAAAACATAAGCCTTTTATTATAGAAAAATAGCCGGCGGATTTACCACAACAAGATGTATTATTGCAGTTGTTTTTTTTTTTGTTTTTTTTTTTTTTGTGCCTTTAATTTTTGTTTGGTAGTAATATTGTGGTGGCTTTAACTCAGCATTCTTGTAACTATCTTACTCCCGGTCAAATCCGTATACAGAATGTATATACCGAAGCATAGAGAAATAAATCAGACATAGCCATTGTGCTTTAGCGTTCTCTGTGTGCTGTCCACTGAGTTTTATTTCAAATCGTTCAAGCGTATATCACCTTTGTCATTAACATAAGTTCCCACCCTCACGAGGGGGAGGTTCTAGCACATAGGAAGTGAGCAAATATCCTGAGGAATGTGCCTTGTCCTCGTGGCACTCCACTTCCTCTACACGATGGTGGGGGCCAGAGCAGATGTTGGAAGGAGCAGAGGGGGAAAACAGATGGGGAAGGGGGGGCTCCTAAATGAACATTTTTTTTACATAGATAAATCTATTACGATATTACCAGGAAAAAAATTTCAAGATGCAGTCCAGTGCAAGCAATAGATTGTCTGTCACATTCTGGACTTTTACATATATGCATATATATTGCACCCACTTCCTTACTGCTTAGTCTCATCTTTCTTCCACAATCTGCCCTAACTCATGATCAATCAGCATAGTATTACATCTCACAGTACTATCTTCATCTCTATCTTCATCTCTATATTGTCTTAAATAGTACCTTCCATGAACTTGATAAATTTTTTTAATCCTCCAACATGGTAAACCTCCCCCTGCCTATATATTTTTTTTTTACTATTTTTTAGTTTTCTACCTTGATATTGTTCTGTATCTTATGCTCAGTGTCAGTGAGCTCCACAGACTGGGAAGGGGCATTCCCTAGCAGATGTGACATCATCTGTGGCCCTGCAGGGGAGAACTTTCTCCCTCACTCTGCTACATACAGCCCAGAGCAGTTCAATGTGAGATGGGCTGTGATTCTCTGGGCCACACACACCCCACAGCTCTGTATTTAACTCTATAGTTGGAAAGCTATACCTAAAAGTTTGCAAAAGGAGCAGAAATATTCAGCACAATATTCAGCACTATGCATATCACTTTATAGTCTATCTCAGCTCAAACGAAAAGGGAGCTGAAATATTCACCTCTATACACTCTTAACACTGTGCTGAGCTTAGGTCTCACTTCAATTTTCTGACTTTTGCCAGGCTGCTAAAAGCAAAAGTGCTTCTTTGTGTGTACTAATAGTTGTTGCATCCAGAAGAAATTAGGAAGGCAAGTGGTGGCGTTGTGCAATGAGGAGGCACAACGCTCACAGGACGCAACAAGCAGAATCCAAGGGTGGCTGCTATTGAGCGGCAGGGGCCATATTCCAATTCATGATATTTCATGAATATATGGACAAGTATTTGTCCTATGTTTGCAAAATTCCCATATTTTCTATGTTCATTCTCTTTTTTTGTAAAAATTTGTAATGAAATTTGCATAGTGCGCATGTGCGATCATATATTTCAACTAAAAGAAGAGAGGGATAAGTGTCCTATGGCTGGAGGTGTCGATATTCGCAAATATTTGCATATTTATTTGTGAATATTTGCATAGTTGCATATATTTGCATATATTCGCAAAAAATGAATATTCGTCATTACGAATATATATCACTATATTATAAATATTCACAAAATCGTGAAGTGCCGTATTCACAGTAAAATTTAGCATTTCGATTATTGGCGCTCAACACTAGTGGCTACTGCGGCTTCCCACGCCATTAATCCTAGCGTGCAAATGGATCCAAAATGAAGAACAACAGCAAAGAAAAGCTGGAACGGAAGCTTGAAGATCGCACTGCCACTAATCAACAAGTAATCCAAACAGAGATACTCCAAGATAGGGTTTGCTTCAAACACAAAAGATAATAAATGCAACGCGTTTCTGAGTGACTGCCCTTTCATCAGGTGTCATGAAAGGGCAGTCGGCCAGAAACACATTGCGTATATTAACATTTGTGTTTGAATAAAACATTATCTTGGAGTATCTCCGTTTGGATTACCTGTTGATGAATGGCAGCACAATCTTCAAGCTTATAATCCAGTAGTGTTGAGCGTGAATATTAGCAATTCAAATATTTATTGCAAATTTTGCATATTCGCATATTCGCAAATGTAGCACTATATATTTATTTGTAATTATGAATATTCGTAATTTTTTTCACACAGAACACATCACAGTGATCTCATCCCTCCCTGCTTCCAGCTTGTGGTCTAAAGAAGGCTCCTATACTATTTACTGTATTAGACTTTGTTTTTATAAGTGATAAGCCACTGTAAAAGAAGTTTGGAATAAAATGTTTCCCTTCTATTTGGTCAACTGCAAAAATGTGACTAGAAAACTAATTTTTATTAAGGGATATAATACATTTTTAGTTTATTTTAAGTATTTTTATATTGTATGTAAATATGATGAAAGAAAAAAGTGTGAAAAATATTTTATTCTTTATTGAAGAACATTCATACTGCTATAGCCTTAGCAATATAATAGGCAGAATTACCTCATGAGTGATAATAATCTAAATAGTAATCATTATAGGACATGCTAAGTGAACTCAGCGTAATGATTTTAGATTATGTGTATTGACCTGCAATTTCATTTCCAACTGGAGCTATTAGAGAGAGATCAGTTGGATCTTGTCCAGTCTAGCCACTAACTAGTGTGGTCTAACCACACTCTGATCCTGCTGTACTACATTTGTACCAAGTAACAGGGTCACACTTTATGTGGTCCACTTAAAGTTAATATATTATCAGAAAATGTTGTGCTCTGACTTATAAAGTGCTTTAACCTCTATGTAAGCGTGCCAGCTACAGAATGTAAAGTCAGTGATGGATACTTGCCCCCTCATATAATGATAACCACAAAATCCCCAAATGCAATGTCAATCACATGCCCTTAATATAGACAATAGGGTGTTATCTTTTTCACTGGAGGAATGGATCCGCCAGTGAAAAATGTTTAGTTTACAGGAATATTTTCCTGTTAGCTGGATCTATAGTAAAATAGAAGAAACTATACTTACCTACCCCGGTCCCCCGCTGGTCCCACTGCAGCTCCTTTTCTTCTATTGAGGTAGACACTGAGAAGCATAGACACTGTAAAAAAAAAGGTGAAGCCAGCCATGCTCACTACAATCAGGCTTTTCAAGTGTGCTTCTCCACTTCTTCTCAGTCATCACTCTGGTGTAAAGTGCTACTCCCAAGGAAAAAAAATCTCGGGAGAAAGGGGAGAAATACACACAAATAATGGAACAACACAAACATCAGTCACATAAGTAAAAATTACAGGATAGCAGAGGCATTCAACCCCTGGTTACACCCCAAAATAAATTCCGACTTAAAGAGTACCTCTCATTAACTTGATACATTTTATAATCCTCCCAGTTCACTGCCCCATCATGAAAACCACCTCCTGCCTTTATTTTTATTATTTTTTAGTTTTCTACCTTAATATTGTTCTGTATTTTCTGCTCAGCCTCAGGTTCAGATTCACAGACTGGGAAGGGGTGTTACCCAGCAGGTGTGACATCATCGGAAGCCATACATGGAAGAACTTCCTCATTCAATCTGCAACCAACAGCATATGGCAGTTAGGTGTGAGAGGAGCTAAGATTGGATGAGGCTGGACACATCCCCCTCAGCACTCCAGGCTGCACTTCCTGTGTTTGGACTTCTGCCAGGCCAGCAGGAGTCCAAAGTCTGTGCATGAGATGTAGGGGGAGGATGTGCTCTGGACAAGTAGGGAGACACCTAGTGGCAGCTTTTTTAAACACAAATAAAACATAGAAAGCTTAATTTTTTTTTTAAACAAAGTATATTAGAAAGATTTTTTATTTACCATAAGGATTGCAATAGCAAAAATTATTTTTAATGAGAGTGCCTATTTAAGGTTAATCTCCTTAACTAATACAAACTCCTGACCAGAACCTTAAATAAATTAGTACATCAGCCTAGTGTTGGGCGCGAATATTCGCATTTGGAAATTTGCAGATTCGCGAATGTGAATATTCGCACATGTGAATATTTGTATATGCGAATATTAGCATATTCCTTCTTTTCAGTTGTGGGCAAATTAGAATGATGCAAATACACTTGTCAGAGGTTATCAACAACATCCATAGCAACCAATAGTAAAGTTGCCCACCCCCTCACGGTTTTCTTCCTCGAATATGCGAATACTCACATATGTGAATATAAGGAATACGCAAAATTTGCGAATATAGGATGAACATACGTCTATATATTCGTGAAATATTGCAAATTCGAATATGGCCAATGCCGCTCATCACTACATCAGAACAGGCACCTAAATTAATACCCCAAGACTACAAGACTACATTCCAAAATTTAAAAGGGTTTGTGATCTTTGAAAATTTATGGCCCATCCTTGGAATGGACTGTCAATATCAGAGTGGGGGGGGGGGGGGTCTGACACCTGGTACACATGTCGATCAGTTGTACTTTTAGCAAGCGAGGAGTAAGAAATTGTTCTTGTCAAATCTCTTTGAATGGGCCAAGGAACTTAAGGGCCAAGAAAATATGCAATACCCCAGAAGTGTATTAAGGGTACGGTTGTACTTAAAGTGGCTGCCAGCTATTGCCCAATTTACAGTACTTTTGTGGGTCTCTGAGAGTTTAATGCTTGCCATAGTTTTCTACTTCTAGGTGTTACTCGCAGCTTCATAACAGCCGCTTCTTATAGATCTGTCCAGCACTTCCATGGGCCCCTTTAATCACTAGCCTACTATATATCATAACATTTACTTCTTACCACAATTGTTTTTAAGCATGCTAATGTTCATGACAAGCAGCCCAAGGCCACTAAATGGTCAAACAATCTCAGTCAAAGTCCTTTGGGTTAACACTCTTCCTCATAGCCCCACCAGGCAACTGGACAAAAATAACATGTCACTTCCTAAGTTTAAGGGCAGTCAGCCCCTTTCCACTTATTCTCTTAACTCCTTAAGGACCCATGACGTACGCGTACGTCATGAGTCCCGGTCCTGCGATATAACGCGGGGTCACATGTCGACCCCGCATCATATCATAGTGAAGCTGGGACCCGCCGCTAATAGCGCGCGGCACCGATCGTGGTGCCGCGCGCTATTAACCCTTTAGCCGCGCGCTCATAGCTGAGCCGGCCGGCTAAAAACAAAAGTGAAAGTGCCCCGCTAGCTCAGGGAGCTGTTCGGGATCGCCGCGGCATAATCGCGGCATCCTGAACAGCTGTAGCACAGGAAGAGGTCTTCTCCTGCGCTGTCCGATCGCCGAATGAAGGCTTCAAGCCTGAGATGCAGGCTTGAGCAATCAATCGCTGAAAACACTGATTGATCCATTCCTATGGAGATGCATCAGTGTTGAAGATCAGTTAATGCAATGTTATAGCCCCCTATAGGAGCTATAATATTGCATAAGAAAAGTGTATGTAAAAAAAAATCATTAACCCTTTGAATTATCCCTTCCCCTAATAAAAGTTTGAATCACCCGGCATTTCCAAGAATAAAAAAAAAAACTGTGAAAATAAAAAGAAACATATTTGGTATAGGCGCGTGTGGAAATGTCTGAATTATAAAAATATACAGCTTTTTAAACCGCACGTTCAATGGCGTACGCGCAAAAAAATTCCAAAGTCCAAAAAAGCACATTTTTGATCAATAAAGTTTGAATAAAAAGTGATCAAAAAGTCTGATCAGAACAAAAATGGTACCGCTAAAAACTTCAGATCACGGCGCAAAAAATTAGCTCTCATAGCGCCCTGAACACAGAAAAATAAAAAAGTTATAGGGGTCAGAAGAGGACCATTTTCCTGCATGTATTCATGCTTTTTTTCTGAAGTGATACAAAATCAAACCTATACAAGTAGGGTATCATTTTAACCGTATGGACCTACAGAATAATGATAAGTTGTCATTTTTGCTGAAAAATGTACTGCGTAAAAACGGAAGCCCCCAAAACTTACAAAATAGTGTTTTTTCATCAATTTTGTCGCACATTGATTTTTTTTCCCATTTCACCGTAGATTTTTGGGTAAAATGACTAATGTCGTTATAAAGTAGAATTAGTGATGCAAAAAATAAGCCATCATATAGAATTTTAGGTGAAAATTTTAAAGAGTTATGATTTTTTAAAGCTAAGGAGGAAAAATTGAAAATGAAAAAACGGAAAAAGCCCGGGTCCTTAAGGGGTTATTCAGGTCTAGACTCCAACATAGCCCATGTTACCTCAGCTATGGCTCTCCTCAGAGCTGAAGCCTCAAAGAGCCCACTCAGTCTCTCAGATTTGGTTCCTCACATGCCTTAAGTATCAAGAACAATTGGGCACAGGATAAATAACCTGCTACAAATAGTTACTCTTGTATCTGTGGTGTAGTAACTGATATTTAAATGGCCCTGAGACTTATAGGACTTTTAGTTCAGGTTCCTTTACTATTCACCTACTTTGCATGGTTTGTCATACTTGCTTACTCTGACAGAAAGTCTATGAGACTCCCAGAAAAAGGGGAGATTCGTCTGTGCTCCTAGAAGAGCTGGCAAATTATCATATCTATTCACCCACCTCAATTCCAGCACTACCCTCCAAATTCCAGGTACCACCACAGACAACTTCTTCCTTTGTTCAATTTTTGGGGAAACTCTCTGTTGAATATTGGTTTTACTATGCAGCAATTATGTATGGCAGACATCTGTTGTTGGTATGACTAAGATTGAGGCCAATGGCCACTGAAGCCTCTTGTATCTGAAAGAGGACTGTCACGGCTGGCAGGTAGTGGATCCTCTGTGCCAGAGAGGGATTGGCGTGGACCGTGCTAGTGGATCGGTTCTAAGTCACTACTGGTTTTCACCAGAGCCCGCCGCAAAGCGGGATGGACTTGCTGCGGCGGTAGTGACCAGGTCGTATCCACTAGCAACGGCTCAACCTCTCTGACTGCTGAAGATAGGCGCGGTACAAGGGGGTAGACAGAAGCAAGGTCGGACGTAGCAGAAGGTCGGGGGCAGGCGGCAAGGTTCGTAGTCAGGGTGGATAGCAGAAGTTCTGGTACACAGGCTTTAGACACACAAAACGCTTTCACTAGGCACAAGGGCAACAAGATCCGGCAAGGAAGTGCAAGGGAGGAGCTCAGATATAGCCAGGGAGCAGGTGGGAGCCAATTAAGCTAATTGGGCCAGGCACCAATCATTGGTGCACTGGCCCTTTAAGTCTCAGGGAGCTGGCGCGCGCGCGCCCTAGAGAGCGGAGCCGCGCGCGCCAGCATATGACAGCAGGAGACGGGAACGGGTAAGTGACCTGGGATGCGATTCGCGAGCGGGCGCGTCCCGCTGTGCGAATCGCATCCCCGACGGCCATGACAGTGCAGCGCTCCCGGTCAGCGGGACCGACCGGGGCGCTGCGGAGAGAGAGACGCCGTACGCGCTCCGGGGAGGAGCGGGGACCCGGAGCGCTAGGCGTAACAAGGACAGTCAGTTGCTATACATAAAGGATTTATTAGATTTTATTGGATATTGGCCCTTGGTTGCCATTTCCTAATATGGTCTGAAGCGATTTTTCTAGTATTGGTCACTACTGTTGTAAGGAATCATTATTAACTCTCAGCAGGGGCACTTGCCAGAGTGTTCTGTATAGATCTTGGGAGTATACTAGGGAGGTATATGCTCTACACTAGAGTAAGGAATGTTCATGTATGATTGATGCAGTGGCTTTCTTGACACCCACATAAAGCCACATTTGTCTGATTTAAGGACGACTAATTATGAGTAACCAGTGAGTTTCATCTTCCTGGAACTGTTAAAAACAGAGCACTACATATGCATAAAGAAAATATGTATTTGAATATGTTTCTTTTTCCTAAGAGTATGCAGACACTGCCAGGGAGTTTTGCTGTAATAACCTATTGGACCATTCTGGCCCAAGGGGGAATTTATTTGTTTATTATGCTGTCTTTTTAAAATTTCACTTAGTGAATAAAAGTTAAAATTGTAGAAGAAATGTTAATGCTTGTGATGAGTTTATAATTGTGTGATAAACTTTGTAAAAATAGAATTATTCTGTGCTGTGAATAGTAAGATCTCTGATGTACCTTATCAAAAGTTGCCAAGTATGACCTTTCTTCTTTTTAACTCCTATATCACCAGTTGGTATTAGGAATGTATTTGAAACAGTCTCTTGTGTGCCCATACATTAAGCAAGATTTTGAGAGAGAACAGGCCAGGGAATCTACGCCACTGCCTCACCTTTTCCAGCGTGTTGGGTATTGTTAACCCCTTAACAACAATGGACATAAATTTACGTCATGGTGACATGGTACTTAACGCATTATGACGTACATTTACGCGCCACCATTATCGCGAGCACCGCTCCCAGCCAGGGACCCACCGGTCATGGTGGACATCCGCGATCACACGGATGTCCGCCATTAACCCCTCAGATGCCATGATCAATACAGATCACGGCATCTGCGTCAGTGTAGTACTTTGAATGAATGATCGAATCGCCAGCAGGAATCTGATCCTCCAGCATGGTGGCCGGAGGTCCCCTCACCTGGCTCCAGCTGTCTCCTGGGGTTTTCTGCTCTGGTCTGAGAACGAGCAGACCAGAACAGAAGATCACTGATAATACTGATCAGTGCTATGTCCTATAAATAGCACTGAACAGTATTAGCAATCAACTAATTGCTATGAATAGTACCCTATGGGGCCATAAAAAGTGTTTAACCTCTTCAGGACACAGGGCGTATGGATATGCCCTGCATTCCGAGTCCTTAAGGACCAAGGGCGTATCCATATGCCCGTGGGAAATCCGGTCCCCACCGCTAGCCGGTTGGGGACTGGAGCCAGATGCCTGCTAATATCATTCAGCAGGCACCCCGTCACATCGCCCAGGGGGGTCCTGAGACCCCCATGTCGGCGATTGGAGAAAATCGCATGTCAATTCAGACATGCGATTTTCTCCAATTCCGGGCTGATCGGGTCTCTGATGACCCGATCAACCGGAAAATAGGGCCGATCTGAGTTGTCAGCCCCGATCAGCATAAGGGATAGGAGTGAGGTCGCAGAGCTGCGATCTCCTCCTATCCCCTGCCATTAGTCAGAACGGAGTTCTGACCAATGGCAGCGCAGGACAGGGGGTTGCCATGGCAACCCCCCTTTCTGCCCGCCCCTGGATGTCGAGGGGATCTGGGAAGAAGATGGAGGCCATACCTGCAGGAGAAGATGCCTGGGGACCCAGGGTCTTCGCTGGAGCCTGCTGGATACTTGCTCAGGTAGAGAATCGACGGTGGGGGGAATTGAAAGTGAAAGTAAAACGATCTTTACTGTGGCAACCACTAGGAAGGCCAAACTGCAACTCCCAGCATGCCCAGACAGCCAAAGGCTGTCTGGGCATGCTGGGAGTTGTAGTTTTGCAACATCTGGAGGGTCACAGTTTGGAGACCACTGTTACAGTGGTGCCCAAACGGTAGCCCTCCAGATGTTGCCAAACTACAGCTCTCAGCATGCCTCGACTGCCCAGGCATGCTGGGAGTTGTAGTTCTGTAACATCTGTCCCTTCAGATTTAGCAATTTTCATGAATTTTTTGAAAATTGCTGCTCTACTTTGAAGTCCTCCAACTTTTTTCAAAAAGCAAAAAATGTCCATTTTATGATGCCATAAGTGGACATATTGTATTTGTGAAGAAAAATAAAATTTATTGTGAATATCCATTTTCCTTACAAGTAGAGAGCTTCAAAATTAGAAAAATGCTAAATTTTCTAAATTTTCATGAAATTTGGGGATTTTTCAGCAAAAAAGGATGCAAGTAATGCCGAAAATTTACCACCAAAATAAAGTAGAATATGTCACGAAAAAACTATCTCAGAGTCAGAATATTTGGTAAAAGCGTTTTGCGTTATTAATTCGTCAAGTGACGGTGGTCAGAATTGCGAAAAAGGGCTCAGTCCTTAAGGTGAAAAAGGGCTGCGTCCTTAAGGGGTTAAAAAAAAGTTAAAAAATTTCAAATAAAAAAGTAAAAAAATTTGAAAAATCCTCTCCCCCAATAAAAAAAGTAAACCGTCCGATTTTCCCATTTTACCCCCAAAAAGCGTAAAAAAAATCATTAATACACATATTTGTATCGCCGCTTGCGTAAAAGTCTGAACTATTAAAATATATTGTTAATTATCCCGTACGGTGAACGTCGTAAACGTAAAAAAAAATTAAACGTCCAAAATTGCTGCTTTTTTGTCACATTTTATTCCCAAAAAAATTTATACTAAATTTATAAAAAGTAAAACCTAAGCAAAAATAGTACTGATAAAAACTACAGATCATGGTATAAAAAATTAGCCCTCATATCGCCCCATATACGGAAAAAAGAGAGAGTTATAGGTAGTCAAAATAGGGCAATTTAAAACATAATCATTTTGTCAAAATGGTTTGAGATTTTTTTTAAGTGGTACAATTATAGAAAAGCATATAACATGGGTATCATTTTAATCGTATTGACCCACAGAATAAAGAAAACATGCCATTTTTACTGGAAAGTGTACAGCGTGAAAACAAAACCTTCCAAAATTTTCTAAATGGCGGTTTTCTTTTCAATTTTCCCACATAAATAATATTTGTTTGGTTGCGCCATACTTTTTATGGTAAAATAAGTGATGTAATTACAAAGTACAATTGGTGATGCAAAAAACAAGCCCTCATATGGGTCTGTGGATGAAAATATAAGAGAGTTATGATTTTTAGAAGGTGAGGAGAAAAAAACGAAAACGTCAAAATTAAATTGATCTGGTCCTTAAGGCCAAAATGGGCCTGGTCCTTAAGGGGTGAAACATTTGAATTTATGGATAAAAAATTACAGACCCCAGACCAGACCCCAAGATTACTTCTGACATTAGACCAAACCCCTAATATATTAAGTACAGAACCCCCAACCATCCCCCTAAATAGATAGATTCCCCAAACCATAACTCTAAGTTCATTTAGAACTTGGACCAGATCCCTACAAAAATCAGACTCCTGACCAGACTCCCATATATAAATCAGACCTCAAGCTAGATCTCCTAAATAAATTAGACTCCAGATCATTTATTATGTTTTCTACTCTGTACTCCCCCTCATATGCCCCCTCAGAAAAAAATAACACATGAAAATCTTAGTTCCCCTCATAAAATGCTAATTCTAAGTTTGCATATATGATAGTTTCTTTTTACAGAATGTCAGAAAAACTCAGTTACTCTCTTTACTAAAAGTTTAATGGACTGACAAGTCTACAACTTTTAAGAAGTTTTCAGTGTAAACAATTACTTGTATTGCCTTAAAAATTCATATTTAATCTTCCTGCATTCAGAAGTTTCCCTGAAATAATTTCCATGTCAAAGTTTTCAAACCTAATCCATGGGGAATGTTGGTTTAAAACTGTACAAGGACCTTTCTAAGTAATTACATTTTTTTAAACTCTTCAGACGCCTTTGTCCTCTAAGTCAAAATTCAAATATCAATCAATTTGAGCTCAATTTTAAGGAATAACATAAAAAAGAATGGTAGCCAGTCCAATTGCAAATCGCTTGATGAATCTCCTTTGAAGAGCTGCCAATAATGCTAATCATCAAATGGTTGAATCCATGCTCTGTAAGGATGCATTTGTAAAGAGTGGCTATCTCTGTGACTTTGACAAAGGAACTGCTGACTTGCATCACTGTTTGTCTTGTGATGTGAAAGAGCAAATCGATTTATGGAGCTTTTGCTTGCAGATGTAAGATATGATTTGTATGCAGAAAGACCTCACTTCTGTGTCATTTGTTTATTTATCTGCTTTCCTTCCCAGTCTGTGTGTATATAATTAATGCATGCAAAACATAAACAGATTTGAGTTCAGGGAATTGCTCTTTTATCACATTGGGATTAATATTTATATTTAATTGTACAATGCAGAAGAACAGGGTTTCTATTAAGTTCTCTTAATCATTTACAAACAAGTCTTGGAAGTTGCAGTTAAAATTATATAGTTGAATATTAAAGAGTGAAGTCATAATTTATATTAACATGAATGGTATAAGGAAACATTTACACAGCGAGGGCACAAAAAAAAACAAAAAACACCAAAAGAACTTTTAGTAACACAATTCCAGTTTTGTCATTCCATGGAATGGACTACTTACTTCATGTTCCTGTGTTGTATAGCGCTTCCTTACCTTTCGGAGGGGCAACACAGCAGTTACAACTTTGGAAATGTTATCATGCTTATTATAATCATATTTTTGTTTGTGTGTATTTATTTTTATTTTTTCCTATTTTTGCTTTATGTGAGAAAACAATACATTTTTACACTTGCCATTACTGACCACACTATGGGGGAGATTTATCAAAACCTGTCCAGAAACTAACCTGTCCAGGAATAGTTAACCAGTTGTCCATAGCAACCAATCAGATTGCTTCTTTCATTTCTGAATAATTGCTTTGGGCAACTCAGCAACTTTTCCTCTAGCCAGGTTTTGATAAATCTCCCCTATATACCTGTAACAATACTGGCAGTCCACTGGCTTTCAGGGCTGATGTTTACCTTAGCTGTCCTCTTATCCAAATTATGTAGAAGACCCACTAGTACGGTGTCCATATTAGGACATCCTCAGGTATCATCCTTAACTCTCTCCTCTGTCAGGCAAAACCTATCCCCCTCTCCTCTCAGTCCAAACTCCTTCGTCCCTCAGTCTAAATATGCTAATAATGACACAATAAAATACCAGAAAGCTATTTAGAGCTCTTGCTGAATAAATAATAAACTATTCTTTAAACTATCGACATGACGATAAGTAACAAACTAGATACTGGCTACATATTCAAACATAGTGAATTTCAGAGGTGGACAAGCAACACAAAATAACCTGCAAATGCACAGAGGTTATATGGTTCTGTTAAGTTTGGGAGAGCACAAGCCAGATCAACATTCAAAACCCAGGATGGATCCATTCACCAGTTAAAAACCTCAGATCTGCTGCCAGCTATCTAATCTGAAAATACAGGAGATGATGACATGGAGAATGTTGATCCGCCATGCGTAAAAATGCTAATAGTTAGCTCATCATCTTTAGGATCAAGGATATAATGACAGATGTCAACTCTATTATACTGCTGGAGACCCATATAAGGACGGATAGCTACACAATCTGTCATGCTCTACATATACGGATAAGACTCTTATTGCAGGTATTATAAAGCGCCCATACTGTACTTTGCTGTACAATCTACGCAGACATTGCAGGAGTTTTATGAGAGAAAGTTGTATTTTTTTTTTTTATAGATACCTACAAGATTTAAAAACATTTAGTCATAACTCCTAGACAACTGAACTACAATTAAACATACGTCCTATTCCCTTTAATCCCTTGGGGACAGAGCCCATTATGACCCTAAGGACGGGAGCATTTTTTGCAAATCTGACCACTGTCACTTTAAGCATTAATAACTCTGGGATGCTTTTACTTATAAATTTGATTCCGAGATTGTTGTTTCGTGACATATTCTACTTTATGGTAGTGGTAAATTTTTGTCGATACTTGCATCATTTCTTGGTGAAAAATTCCAAAATTTGATGAAAAATTTGAAAATTTTGCATTTTTCTAACTTTGAAGCTCTCTGCTTGTAAGGAAAATAGACATTTCAAATAAATTATATATTGATTCACAAATACAATATGTCTTCTTTATATTTGCATCATAAAGTTGACATGTTTTTACTTTTCGAAGAAATCAGAGGGCTTCAAAGTTCAGCAGCAATTTTCCAATTTTTCACAACATTTTCAAAATCTGAATTTTTCAGGGATCAGTTTAGTTTTGAAGTGGATTTGAAGGGCCTTAAAATGAGAAATACCCCACAAATGACCAAATTATAAAAACTGCACCCCTCAAAGTATCCAAAATGACATTCAGTAAGTTTGTTAACCCTTCAGGTGTTTCACAGGAATAGCAGAAAGTGAAGGAGAAAATTCAAAATCTTCATTTTTTACACTCGCATGTTCATGTAGGCCCATTTTTTAAATTTTTACAAGTGGTAATAGGAGAAGAAGCCCCTCAAAATTTGTAACCCATTTTCTCTCGAGTAAGGAAATACCTCATATGTGTATGTCAAGTGTTCAACGGGCGCAGTAGAGGGCTCAGAAGGAAAGGAGCAACAATGGGATTTTGGAGAGTGAATTTTGCTGAAATAGTTTTTGGGGGGCATGCCACATTTAGGAAGCCCCTATGGTGCCAGAACAGCAGAAAACCCCACATGGCATACCATTTTGGAAACTAAACCCCTCAAGGCACGTAACAAGGGGTCCAGTGAGCCTTAACACCACGCAGGTGTTTGACGACTTTTCGTTAAAATCGGATGTGTAAATGAAAAAAAAAAATTTCACTAAAGTGCAGTTTTTTACCCAAATTTAAAATTTTTACAAAGGGTTAAGGGAGAGAATGCCCCCCAAAATTTGTAACTCCTTCTCTTCTGAGTATGGAAATACCCCATGTTAGGAAGTAAAATGCTCTGCGGGCGAACTACAATGCTCAGAAGAGAGGGGGCGCCATTGAGCTTTTGGAAAGAGAATTCGTTTAGAATGGTAGTCAGGGGCCATGTGCATTTACAATGCCCCCTGTGGTGCCAGAACAGTGGACCCCCCCACATGTGACCCATTTTGGAAACTACACCCCTCACAGAATTTAATAAGGGGTGCAGTGAGTATTTACACCCCACTGGCGTTTGATAGATCTTTGGAACAGTGGACTGTGCAAATGAAAAATTGAATGTTTCATTTTCACGGACCACTGTTCCAAAAATCTGTCAGAGACCTGTGGGGCGTCAATGCTTACTGTACCCCTTAATACACTACATGAGGGGTGTAGTTTCCAAAATGGGGTCACATGTGGGGGGGTCCATTGTTCTGTCGCTATGGGGGCTTTGTAAACTCATGTGGCCTTCAATTCCCGACACATATTCTCTTCAAAATCCCAATGGCGCTCCTTCTCTTCTGAGCATTGTAGTGCGCCCGCCGAGCACTTTACATCCACATATGGGGTATGTTCTTACTCAGAAGAAATGGGGTTACAAATTTTGGGGGGCTTTTTTCCTATTTTCCCTGGTGAAAATGAAAAATTTAGGGTAACACCAGCATTTTAGTGAAAACATTTTTTTTGATTCATTTTCCCATCCAAATTTAATGAAAATTCGTCAAACACCTGTGGGGTGTTAAGGCTCACTATACTCCTTGTTACGTTCCGTGGGCGGTGTAGTTTCCAAAATGGGGTCACATGTGGGTATTTATGTTTTTGCGTTTATGTCAGAACCACTGTAAAATCAGCCACCTCTGTGCAAATCACCAATTTAGGACTCAAATGTACATGGTGCGCTCTCACTCCTGAGCCTCGTTGTGCGTCCTCAGAACCTTTTTACGCCCACATATGGGGTATTTCCATACTCAGGAAAAATTGCGTTACTAATTTTGGGAGGTTTTTTTGCTTTTTACTGCTTGTGAAAATAAAAATTATGGGGCAACACCAGCATGTTAGTGTAAACTTTTTTTTTTTTTACACTAACAGGCTGGTGTAGCCCCCAACTTTTCCTTTTCATAAGGGGTAAAAGGAGAAAAAGCCCCCCAAAATTTGTAGTGCAATTTCTCCCGATTACGGAAATACCCCATATGTGGCCCTAAACTGTTTCCTTGAAATACGACAGGGCTCCAAAATGAGAGAGCGCCATGCGCATTTGAGGACTAAATTAGGAATTGCATAGGGGTGGACATAGGGGTATTCTACGCCAGTGATTCCCAAACAAGTTTTTCCTTTTTATTGGGGGGGGGGGGGGGGGGGACAGTATAAGGGGGTGTATATGTAGTGTTATACCCTTTATTTTGTGTTAGTGTAGAGTAGTGTAGTGTTTTTAGGGTACATTCGCACTGGAGTGTTACGGTGAGTTTCCCGCTAGGAGTTTGAGCTGCGGCGAAAAATTTGCCGCAGACCAAACTTGAAGCAGGAAACTTACTGTAAACCTGCCTGTGTGAATGTATCCTGTACGTTCACATGGGGGGCAAACCTCCAGCTGTTTCAAAACCACAACTCCCAGCATGCACTGACAGACAGTGCATGCTGGGAGTTGTACTTTTGCAACAGCTGGAGGCACACTGGTTGGAAAACCTTCAGTTAGGGTCTGTTACCTAACTCAGTATTTTCCAACCAGTGTGCCTCCAGCTGTTGCAAAACTACAACTCCCAACATGTACTAATCGCCGAAGGGCATGCTGGGAGATGTAGTTATGCAACAGCTGAAGGTTACGCAACTACAACTCCCTGCATGCTGAGACAGCTGTTTGCTGTTTGGGCATGCTGGGATTTGCAGTTTTGCAACATCTGGAGGGCTTTAGATTATAGACCACTGCATAGTGATCTCCAAACTGTGACCCTTCAGATGTTGCAAAACTACAAATCCCAGCATGCCCAGACAACAAAGAGCTGTTTGAGCATGCTAGGAGTTGTAGTTTTGCAAGATCTGGAGGGATACAGTTTAGAGACCCCTTTATAGTGGTCTCAAACTGCAGCCCTCCAGCTGTTGCAAAACTACATATTCCAGCATGCCCAAACAGCAAACAGCTGTCTGGGCTTGCTGGGAGTTGTAGTCTTGCAACATCTGGAGGGCAATAGTCTCAGACTGAAGCCCTCCAGATGTTGCTAGGCAACTTACCGGCTTCCGTAGGATTCAGGGAGCCGATCTTCGTCGCCGGCCGCCAATGGACCTTCGGCGTTCCGTCCCCTTCGTTTGTGGGTGGGCAGGACGGGGAAAATGAAAGTAAACCCCTCCGCCCCTGTTCTGCTATTGGTGGCCGCGTCTAGACCCCCCTGGGTATTTGCACGGGGTGCCTGCTGATAGATATCAGCAGTCACCCCGGTCCGGCGTGCTGCGGGGACCGAAATTCCCACGTGTCCTTAAGTACCAGGACACAAGGGCGTATCCATACGCCCTTCGTCCCCAACAGGTTAAAGGGGTACTCCGGTGGTCAACGTGTTTTTCCATTTTTGACTTTCCCTATTTGTTTTGTTTCATTTCTATTCTTGCTTCTATTTCCTGTTTCTTGCTGTGCTGAAAACTACAAAATTCAGTATGCTACATGCCTTGCTGGTTTGGGGTGGCTCCCTTTTTTGTTTGTTCCGCCCTTTACCCACCCTACTATTTTCCCTGGTCAGCCCCCTTATACACAGCACACTAATATAATCAGCCTTGGTTGGGATACACTGGCATACATATACAAAAGGGATTACAACTCCCAGCATGTGTCATTCAGGAGTCTTCAGTCTGTGGTATAACACCAGCATGCTGCGTCTGTAGTCTCCTGGGGTTGTAGTTCACCACACCTCTATAGGGCATACACCAGTGTTTCCCAACCAGAGTGCCTCCAGGTGTTGCAAAACTACTACTACCAGCATGCCAGGGCATACTGGAAGTTGTAGTTTTGATACAGGTTAAGACATCCTGGTTGGGAAACAACGCACTTTGTTTGTAATATACTGAATAGGCTAGATCAGTATTTCCCAATCAGTGTGCATCCAGCTGTTGCAAAACTACAACTCCCAGCATGGCCAAAGGCTGTCAGGTCATGCTGGGAGTTGTAGTTTTACAACAGCTGGAGGCACACTGGTTTGGAAACACTGGTGTAACATGATGGGTATGCTGAATAGGCTAGAACAGTGTTTCCCAACCAGTGTGCCTCCAGCTGTTGCAAAACTACAACTCCCAGCATGCCCAAAGTCTGTCCAGGTACGCTGGGAGTTGTAGTTTTACAACAGCTGGAGGCACACTGGTTTGTAAACGCTAGCATACACACACACACATAACAGGGACTGCAACTCCCAGCATGTGTCATTCAGGAGTCCCCCCCCCCTCCTTCACACATAGAAATCATCCCCAGTCCAGATTTATTCCCTTGCAGTCTATCCCCAGCTGTGCACTTTGTTATCCTCCCCTTCAGATAACACTCTTATCTTCTCTGTCTTCTTTCAGTGCATACCTGCGTCCTTAGAAGACAGAGAAGAGGGAGGGGAGATGAGGAGCTGTGTACGTTGTCTCTCTCCCCCTGCTCTGGCTTCTTTCTCTCATGCACACCTGTGTCCTCCGGGAGGGGGAGATGGGGGGGAGTGGCTTATTTCTCTCATGCAGTTCTGAAATAACAGAGAAAAAAAAGCCATGACATGTTGTCCACAGTCTAATCCTAACATTGCCGATGTTGTGGACAACAGTAAGAGATCCAACACAGAACTACAGAACTTCCTGGCCCACAAACAGGTAAGAAAAAGAGACACATGCTACACAAACATATAATTGCAAAAAACATGAACATTAAAAGAAGATGCAATATAGCCAAACATTTTAACCACCGGAGTACCCCTTTAAATATCTATTTTTGAAAATAGTAATAGTGAATGTGACTGTCACAATAGGTAGGGGGCAGTGCAGACCTATTCTCTTCCTAACCACTGCCCCTACCTACTTGGAGGATCCACACCTAAATGGCAGCCCACAACGGTCCCTACACTCCCTATGTGCATAGGCGGAAAAATTTAAAGTACAACAGGCCATGTTAGCAACACAAGGACACATCAAGAACCAAATAAGAATCACAAAAGGGGTAACTATGCATAAGTCAAAGGGTCAAAACCAGGAGGAGAGGGCAGCACAAAGTCAAAGACAGAATCAAAACAATAAATAGGCAGGGATCAAACCAGGAAATAAGGTCCAAATCAGCAGGCAGAGATGAAGTCAGATAAAAGGAAGACATTAGGTCAGAAATACAGGGATTAAACGCAAGGAAATGCAAATGTGAAGAGCAGAATCACAGTCATGAGCATCTAAACTAGGCAATCATTTAAATGTCAAACCTCTCCAATCTGTGAGTTCTGGCGCTACTGTTGATTGGGACAGTGGTTCCACCTCCTAAAAGACCAAGCTCGCCACATCCAGCAGTAACATATGGTCCTGTGCTTAGCAGGGTCAGTTGTCAGGACGACTTGAGATGAAGTCCTTTTCGCAGGACTGTAACCCTTTCAATGAACCAAGTACAGAAAGGCCCCTTGAACCTTTCTGCTATCTAAGATCATGAAAAATTTTTATACAAAATTTCCCCTGAACAATGATTGGTGCAGGAGGTCTCGGAGAGGATACAAGAAAGTTCACATATATATTGTCAATAATAAATAATGAAATATATTAGGTATTGGCCCTCATTTACTATTGCAAACCCGACATGTTTTGTCGCATTGCGCCAGAAATTCTATCTGCACCAGATTTTGCACCAGAATTTGCGCCAGAATTGAAAAAATCCCAACTAACTATCCATTTTGCTAAGAAAACCCGAAAAAGGGGTGTGGTGGCCTAGAAAAGGGGGTGTAGTATACGAAAACGGGCGTGTTCCTGACATTTTCACAAAAACCCATCATATTTACAAAAAAATATATAATAGATAAAACAGAAAAGGCGGCGCTCAGATCCCAAAAGCAGTTAAAGATAGAAGAGGTTTGTACTCACCCGGTGTATGTGGGAGGTCACAGGACAGTGATCCCCCAGTAACACCTGGAGTCCTCTTGTCACTTATACACTGAAACAATCTACGTCATGTAGACATCCCTTAGGGAGGGCGCAGGGTAAGCCGGAATCACAGTGCCGTGGTCCGTGTATGAGAAAAGAACAAATGGAAAAACCAGCGCTCGGAGGCAGTATAAAACATAATAACAATCAAACCAAAATATAGCAGATTGTCACTGAGATCAACTTACTTCACTAGGGGAGATGTGTAGGTACAATTATCTTTCACATCATCCCCTTCCAGGAGAGTGTGACAAAAAAGGCCCGGAGGTCCGTGGATAGATAGGGTAGGGTTTATTGTGACGCATTTCGGAGGGCATACAGGATCGCCTCCTTCCTCAGGCATATATCATAACAAAGTAATAACAGCCCCCTTAAATACATACCATGTCCGGGGTAGAGGCGTGTTAATTGGTTCTTGTGTTCTAATGATGGTTTGAGGACCTGCAGATCCGGTTCTGCAGGTCATGTGTTCCAGGGTCACGTGATCATAGATCACGTGATACCCAGAGGTATAGTGATTACCTCCTAAGGGGAGGAAAAACGGAAGTCCCGGCAGTGCGACCCGCGACCACGTGACGAGAATCACCACGTGATCGAGGATGACACGCCGGCCCTCCGGACAGGTGCGTTCCACGCTGGAGCGCACCAATGCGCAGGCGGAGATGGATAGGACCCTCGACGCCTGCGCACCAGAAGTGTCGGCGACCCGATGCGCTCCAGAGTGGAACGCACTGAGATAACCATCAGAAAATTGTTAAAGAACCAAAAAACGCCCATCCCACGGACATGTTTACAAAAAGGGAGGCAAGTAATACATTAAGAAAAACATGTTCAATTAAAAACATACAATAATAATATGGTATAATATAAAAGTGTACAAATGTAAAAATATAGAAATATATAGCGTACACATGTACAATGCATAAAACACTCAATCACACATATGTAAACATACACACCCATATTCTCATATGTATATACATATACACATACACATACATACATACACATTCACATATACTTAAAAGTACACATACACACATACACGTACTAGCACACACCTACACAAATACATGCATACACACATAGAAAATACATATACCAGTGTACATACATACATGCATGCACATATAATCACACATAAATATCACATTAAACACATAAAGCATATTCTAACATATCACATCTGAACATTATAAAAAGAAAGAGAATAACAAATTATATATATATACACATATATATGTATCCATGTGTATATGCACACATACGCGCAGATGCACGCGTGTGCACATACACACATATCTACATTCTTCCATATAAAAGGATAACTCAAATATATTCCACAATATATCCATGTCCTATAAAATACGTGTCAATTGCTTGATACATAAAAGAAGAAAATCAATATACTTGTTCTAAGGATTCGTTTAACCCCCGGGGCATTAGGGTGTTCAATTTAAAGATCCAAAACATCTCCTTATTGCATAGTAGTTTGTAATTATTATTTGGAATCTTTTCAAGAGGTGTTATTCTTAGTAGTGTTGGATCTCTATTGTGTTGAAGGTTAAAATGCCTAGATACACTATGGAGGTTGAAGCCATGGCGTATATTGAATCTATGGCCATTGATACGCTGTCTTAGACTCGTAGTGGTTCTACCAATATATCTGAGGTCACACGGACACTCCAGTAGGTATATGATATAACCACTAGCACAGTTAAGATATTCCTTGATGTGATAGGGTTTGCAATCAGCTACGGGAATTTCGGTTCTCCTGTGCATAATAATGTCACAACATTTACAATTCTTAAGTCCACATTTGTAGGCCCCTGTGATAGCCTCACCTCCAAAGAGCGTACCCACCTCCCTCCGTGGGGTAGATTTCTTTTTTTGTTTATTGGGTATTGATGGTGCAATGAGGTTTTTTAGGGTCTTTGATCTTCTAAAGATGCATCTAGGATTTTTAGGGACTATTTTCTCCATAATGGGATCCTGTTTGATGAGGTCCCAATTTTTAGAAAGGATCTTTTTAATGTAGCCATGTGAGGTTTTGAATCGGGTCAAAAAGGCTAGATCCAATCTCTCTTGATTGTCTCCGTAAGTGGCGGATTTCACCTGTAGACAGTCATTTTGTTCAAGTTGTAGAATCCTATCACTAGCATCTTTTATAAGTGGTTCAGGGTATCCTTTCTCCCTGAACCTATTCTCTAGAGTCTTTAATTGGGAAGAACATTGTAGGTCAGAGGAACAATTGCGTCGTATACGTCTCATTTGCCCGTATGGGATATTGGTTTTTCATGATTTTAGATGACAACTAGAAAAATCTAGATAACTATTTGCATCCACCTCCATAAAATGGGTGGTGGTGCAAATTTGACCAGATTCGATGTAGATTTTCAGATCTAGAAAGACTACCTCGGATCCACTGATGGTAGATGTAAAGTTTAGACCCCAGTTATTTTGGTTGATATCAACTATAAAGGACAGCAAGGAGTCTTCCGTGCCGTCCCAAACTAAAATGATATCATCTATGAACCTACGATAAAAGATTATATGGGGATGTTGGAGGAGGTTCGTCTCAAAGGACCCTACATACAGGTTTGCGTAGCATGGGGAAAATTTCGTCCCCATTGCTGTACCGCAAACCTGCACGTAGTGGGTGTGGTCATAAACAAAATAGTTATGTTCTGATGTAAATTTAATGGAATTTAAAATAAATTCCTGTTGCTTAGTGGGCATGAGTGGATCCTGAGATAGAAATCCCCTTACCGCATCCAAACCTTTTTTATGTGGGATATTACTATATAGTGCGGCAACATCTAGTGTTGCCCATATATAGTGTTCCTTCCACTCCAATATCCCATACGGGCAAATGAGACGTATACGACGCAATTGTTCCTCTGACCTACAATGTTCTTCCCAATTAAAGACTCTAGAGAATAGGTTCAGGGAGAAAGGATACCCTGAACCACTTATAAAAGATGCTAGTGATAGGATTCTACAACTTGAACAAAATGACTGTCTACAGGTAAAATCCGCCACTTACGGAGACAATCAAGAGAGATTGGATCTAGCCTTTTTGACCCGATTCAATACCTCACATGGCTACATTAAAAAGATCCTTTCTAAAAATTGGGACCTCATCAAACAGGATCCCATTATGGAGAAAATAGTCCCTAAAAATCCTAGATGCATCTTTAGAAGATCAAAGACCCTTAAAAACCTCATTGCACCATCAATACCCAATAAACAAAAAAAGAAATCTACCCCACGGAGGGAGGTGGGTACGCTTTTTGGAGGTGAGGCTATCACAGGGGCCTACAAATGTGGACTTAAGAATTGTAAATGTTGTGACATTATTATGCACAGGAGAACCGAAATTCCCGTAGCTGATTGCAAACCCTATCACATCAAGGAATATCTTAACTGTGCTAGTGGTTATATCATATACCTACTGGAGTGTCCGTGTGACCTCAGATATATTGGTAGAACCACTACGAGTCTAAAACAGCGTATCAATGGCCATAGATTCAATATACGCCATGGCTTCAACCTCCATAGTGTATCTAGGCATTTTAACCTTCAACACAATAGAGATCCAATACTACTAAGAATAACACCTCTTGAAAAGATTCCAAATAATAATTACAAACTACTATGCAATAAGGAGATGTTTTGGATCTTTAAATTGAACACCCTAATGCCCCGGGGGTTAAACGAATCCTTAGAACAAGTATATTGATTTTCTTCTTTTATGTATCAAGCAATTGACGCGTATTTTATAGGACATGCATATATTGTGGAATATATTTGAGTTATCCTTTTATATGGAAGAATGTAGATATGTGTGTATGTGCACACGCGTGCATCTGCGCGTATGTGTGCATATACACATGGATACATATATATGTGTATATATATATAATTTGTTATTCTCTTTCTTTTTATAATGTTCAGATGTGATATGTTAGAATATGCTTTATGTGTTTAATGTGATATTTATGTGTGATTATATGTGCATGCATGTATGTATGTACACTGGTATATGTATTTTCTATGTGTGTATGCATGTATTTGTGTAGGTGTGTGCTAGTACGTGTATGTGTGTATGTGTACTTTTAAGTATATGTGAATGTGTATGTATGTATGTGTATATGTATATACATATGAGAATATGGGTGTGTATGTTTACATATGTGTGATTGAGTGTTTTATGCATTGTACATGTGTACGCTATATATTTCTATATTTTTACATTTGTACACTTTTATATTATACCATATTATTATTGTATATTTTTAATTGAACATGTTTTTCTTAATGTATTACTTGCCTCCCTTTTTGTAAACATGTCCGGGGGATGGGCGTTTTTTGGTTCTTTAACAATTTTCTGATGGTTATCTCAGTGCGTTCCACTCTGGAGCGCATCGGGTCGCCGACACTTCTGGTGCGCAGGCGTCGAGGGTTCTATCCATCTCCGCCTGCGCATTGGTGCGCTCCAGCGTGGAACGCACCTGTCCGGAGGGCCGGCGTGTCATCCTCGATCACGTGGTGATTCTCGTCACGTGGTCGCGGGTCGCACTGCCGGGACTTCCGTTTTTCCTCCCCTTAGGAGGTAATCACTATACCTCTGGGTATCACGTGATCTATGATCACGTGACCCTGGAACACGTGACCTGCAGAACCGGATCTGCAGGTCCTCAAACCATCATTAGAACACAAGAACCAATTAACACGCCTCTACCCCGGACATGGTATGTATTTAAGGGGGCTGTTATTACTTTGTTATGATATATGCCTGAGGAAGGAGGCGATCCTGTAAGCCCTCCGAAACGCGTCGCAATAAACCCTACCCTATCTATCCACGGACCTCCGGGCCTTTTTTGTCATACTCTCCTGGAAGGGGATGATGTGAAAGGTAATTGTACCTACACATCTCCCCTAGTGAAGTAAGTTGATCTCAGTGACAATCTGCTATATTTTGGTTTGATTGTTATTATGTTTTATACTGCCTCCGAGCGCTGGTTTTTCCATCATATTTACTAAGGTTTCCACATAAAATGTGGTGGATTTGAGGTGAGGAAAACCCGACAGATCAGAGCATGTGTAAAAAAAAGCAAAGTGTAGGGAAAGTGGAAAATGTAGGGAAACCTTAGTAAATACCGTGGAAAATAACTTGTAGGGACTAAAAACCCACAAAGAAACCTACTCTCCACTCTTAGTAAATGAGGGCCATTATGTATGACTCAGGAAGCTTCATGTATTAGGACACACGGTTGATGACAGTGCTAATTTCATATGGACAGATGAATTGAGGTGTCACTTAACCAGATGGTACCCTCAAGATTAAATTTAGTTTAGTAGGCAACCAAACTTTATCCCTTACAGAGATATTTGGACCAAAAGAACAATTTTTTTCTGCCCTAGGCTCTCTTCAGATTCTTCTGAACCTGAGCACAGACTGTGTACAAATGGGTATAGATAACATCCACTTCTGAATTGTTAAAAATGTATAGCAAAGAAAAAAACGGTGCACACCTAGTGGAGCTTGTCAAACAATAAGGTTAAAAGGCCAGCATGATAAGGGTGGCACCTTACCATGGGCTGTTATGCTGAGGGCACAACACCTGTATGCCTATGTAGAAGAAAAATAATGATTTCCAGCTCCAGGTTCCCTCCGGATACACAGTCAGGTCACCGATGCTGAAATGAACATCACAGAGTACTCTTGCAAGAGAAAAGGGGAACTCGTCATTCGGGCACAGGAATCAAGGAGGGCCAGACCAATAGTAAAATAGGAATGGTACTTTATTGTAAAAACATGTTTTACATTTTTTTTTTAAATTTTACTATTGGTCTGGTCCTCCCTGATTCCTGCGCCCAAATTACAAGTTCCCCTTTTCTCTTGCACGAGTACCCTGGGATGTTCACTTCTGGATTGTTGGAGCACTCTGCTGCTCTGCTCCTAGCTAAACCCGACTTTTTTAACAGAGGGCTCCCCCTCCATATAGGCTCTAATATCACAGAAGGGTGGCGGACCAGGAAGTAAATATTGCTGAGGCACAGGAACTAGGCGAGTCAGCCCCGCCTCCATTGGGCACAGGAGAGCAATGGCAACAATATTAGTAATGGGTATAACTCAGGAAATACTTTACCTAAATATGCAAGTAACCTCTCATTTTATAGCTATAACCCAGTATATTGGGTTTAGTGTGGGTGAATTAGCTGTCAGTTTATTTTTAGGTTCCCTGCAATCAATACAAGGTTGCTAACTGCCATCCTTCTTGCCAAAAAATAAGAAACCTGCTCCCATGGGAGAATCAGATGGACAAATATGACTGTTTTTAAACTTTCACGTGTGTAATCCTTTATGAGTACCCTTGGTTAGATCTAATAGCAATCTAATATCTATATTGCCTGTTGGTCCTACCAAGAAATATTATAAACAACAATGAGTCTTTCTTAATCATACCTTATTTGCTACATTACATTAAGGGGGTACTCTGGTATATATGAAAACATATTCCCTATCCTAAGGATAGGGGATACGTTTCAGATCGCTGGGGGTCTGAGCGATGGGCCCCCCTTGATCTCCCATATGGGGCAGTCAGCAGCAAGAGAGCGTGTCTGACCACCACATGACATGGCGGCCAACATGCCCCCTCAATACATCTCTATGGGAGAGCAGAGTATTGCATTCAGCAGTCTCCAGTTCTGCCAATGAGATTTATTGCGGGAGCTTGTCGGCCGCCACGTCATGTGATGGTCGAAACATGCTATTTCGGCAAAGAGCTTAGGAGAAAGGATAAGTTTTCATATCCTGGAGTACACCTTTAAGGTCCCTCCCTTATGTTGCATGTTCTTTAGATTAGTGATGAATAGGACTGGGAGCATTTTAAAATGTTAGCATTCTGTGAGCAAATATTTATGTACAGGTGGTTCACTACACCACAACTTCAGGAAGTGAATTTTCCATTAAAGGGGTGCTTTGATTTTAGAAAACTTAACCCCTTTCATTGGCTGAGTGGGCTGTCACTGCTGTTCAGCATGATCGCTACTCTGGAGGTGGGGGCCAAAATGCATAGGGGATAAGCAGCAGACTGGGGAGTTGTGTAATGGGAGCCAGGCTCTGTCATGGGGGATAGAGGATATGTTTTTCAAAACCAGATTCATTATTATAGTGATTGTCCTATGATAAAACATTGAAATTAAGAAATGCTCCTGCATCTAGATGCATAGGGTTGAATTTATTAAGGCTTTACACCAGCAATTTAATTTTTAGGAAATTAGCTCATTTTTATTCAAGCCCTTGTTGTCCTTTTATGTCAGTAGTGCTAGTTTATGAAAAAAGTAAATGGGTTTCACACTCAATCCAAAGCACACCAAATAGTACTAAACACCAGCATGTGAGACGCTGGTCTTAGTAAATTCCACCCAAATTATTTTGGCAACCCTTGGTGTTCCTTTGATTACCTCCCAGAACGTCTATCTAACATATTGAATGATGGTGGGAAAGTGCTTTTCCTAGTGAAATGATTTTTACTAGTTAGCTTACACAATAGCTAGAAACAATAGTCTAAAAAGCGTGTTCTTTTAGTGTTGGATAAGGCCGTTCAAAACTGAACCACATGTATAAATGTGAAACTAAAACAGAGTACCCATAACAATTGTGTATATTTCTGTCGGTTCTGTTACTTTGTCATTGAATTTGAACTTTAAAGCTGGATTGTGTTTCACAATAAAAATTTGCTTTATGCCCACAATACACAACACGATACAAACTTAAAATATTTAATGGGCTTGATTAAAAAAAACATACAACTTTAACTTTAATTTAAACACTTATTTTACCTTTAAAGGGATATATTTTATATTGTTTTATATGGGGTTTTAGAGTTCTTTAAAACATATCCTCTGTTTTATTTGATGTTCTCTTTTATAACAACGTTCAAAGAAGAAAGACATTCTAAGATGCCACTTACAGAAAAAATAAATATCAAAAGCATTACAAAAAGAGCTTTAAAATATTCCAGTTTTGCATTCAAGCCTTTGCACAATAAAATCACACTTTTGAATTTTCTTTGTTGTTTTCTTTTAATTCGGTGAAATTAATCTTAGATGTAGATGCCTTATTTGCATTAATTAAAACTCCACCATAGAAGCTCAGTTTAATTGCAATCAAATTTGCTTAATTATGCATGGCAAGAGATTCCCAAAAGACAAAGGTTTTAGTAAGGAATTTTGTTTTTTACAGTGACAAAATAAATTGAAAATGTCATTTTTTTTATGTTTTATGTAAGACTTTTAAATAATATGTGAAGCACCTTATATCTTTTATGTAGAGCAATGTTATTGCTTTGGCAATTATAACAATCTACATTTTTCATTGTTAATTGTGGGTGTCAGCCTCATTAATTTTAATTTAAAGACTGTAATGAAATTAACACAAATTGTGCTGATCTCCTGAAAGTGGCATATCTGAAAATAAAAGTTTATAAAAGTAGAAATCTAATACAGCTTTTTAAGAAATGCTATGAAAAATGAAAGAATTTGTCAATTAGAAAATGATACGTGTCATAGATGGCAAGATATTCTAATCATTCTACTACATATGTGTGGCATGCAAATATAGCAATCATGTTTGCCAATTTTAAGCTATAGATCTTGGCACAATTCTCACATCATTATTGGACTATTTCAAATCTCTTATATCTAGGCTTGAAACAGTCTTGAAGAAGATATTGTGTAACTCTTGTGAAGATTTCCAAGGTCTCCCCTTTGGGCCATTCCTAAATCTTCTTCTTAAAAGTAAAAGTAAAGGTTATAATATTAATGATAATAATACGTAAGCTCCAGTACTGGTTGCTAAAAATTGTATTCTTCTCTCAATTGCTGAGGTGTAGGAATTGCTTAAAGGAGTACTCTGGCGCGCACTTTTTTCCTTTTATCCCGTCCAGGCTGCAAAATAAAGTAAACACACTTTCTCTTACCTGCCAACGAGCCCCTGGAGCTCCGATACACTCCGGTACAGGTGTAGATAATCACCTTAAAGGAGTACTCCGGCGCGCACTTTTTTCCTTTTTTCCCGTTTCGGCTGTATTCTTCTTACTTCCTGTTAGCCCGACACGTCACACGGAGCTTCAGCCTATCACCGGCCGAGGCTGGACATCGCTGCGGCCGGTGATAAGCTGAAGCTCCGTGTGACGTGCCGGGCTAACAGGAAGTAAGAAGAATACAGCCCGGATGGGAAAAAAGGACAAAAGTGAGCGCCGGAGTACTCCTTTAAGGTGATTATCTACATGTGCCAGCCTTAGCTTGAATAGTGGGACATCTACAGTGTATCTCTGCATCATTATCTGAATGTATTACAATCTACTTAAAGCTTCCTCTACAACGTAATAGCCCAAATGATTTAGGCCACTGCCTCACAAACAGGAAAGACAAAACTGTGTTCACTTTTGCATTTAAAGGGGTACTCCAGTGGTAATTTTTTTTGACTATATGGCATCTTCTTTGTAAGTTTTGTTTTTTTGCAATATACATGTGTTATATGTTTTGGCAGCATGTGTGTGTTTTTCTTACCTGTTTGTTGGGCAGGAAGTTCTGTAGTTCAGAGGGTTTTCTTTTACTGTTGTCCACAGTTCTGAGTCTGTTGTGGACAAGATGTCACAGCTTTTTTTTTCTTTCTCTGTCTGCATGAGAGGAATTAGCCATGCCCCCTCATCTCATCCAGCTGAGTACACAGCTCCTCACCTCCCCTCCACCCTGCTCTGTATTCTAAGGACACAGGACTGCACAGGAGAAGGACCTCACAGAGAAGATAAGTGTTATCTGAAGGGGAAGATGAGAAGGTGCATGGGCTGGGGATGTATGGACTTCAGGGGAATAAATCTCATACTGGGAATGATCTCTATGGGGGAGATTTACCAAAACTTGTGCAGAGGAAAACTTGCCCAATTGCCCATAGCAACCAATCAGATTGCTTCTTTCATTTTTCACAGGCCTTCATAAAAATGAAAGAAGCAAGCTGATTGGTTTCTATGGGAAACTGGGCAAGTTTTCCTCTGCACAGGTTTTGATAAATCTCCTCCTATATGTGAAGGGGGAGGGGGGGGACTCCTGAATGAAACATGCTGGGAGTTGTAGTTCATGTTGTGTGTGTATGTATGCTAGTGTTTACAAACCAGTGTACCTCCAGCTGTTGCAAAACTACAACTCCCAGCATGCCCTGACAGACTTTGGGCATGCTGGGAGTTGTAGATTTGCAATAGCTGAAGGCACACTGGTTGGGAAACACTGTTCTAGCCTATTCAGCATACACATCATGTTACACCAGTGTTTCCCAACCAGTGTGCCTCCAGCTGTTGCAAAACTACAACTCCTAGCATGCCTAAAGGCTGTCAGGGGATGCTGGGAGTTGTAGTTTTGCAACAGCTGGAGGCACCCTGGTTGGGAAACACTGGTGTATGCCCTACAGAGGTGTGGTGAACTACAACCCTCAGGAGACTACAGAGGCAGCATGCTGGTGTTATACCACAGACTGAAGACTCCTGAATGACACATGCTGGGAGTTGTAGTCCCTTTTGTGTGTGCATGACAGCGTATCCCAACCAAGGCTGATTATATTAGTGTGCTGTGTATAAGGGGGCTGACCCAGGAAAATAGTAGGATGGATAAAGGGCAGAACAAACAAACAAAAAAAAAAAGGAGCCGCCCCAAACCAGCAAGGCATGTGGCATGCTGGGATTTGTATTTTCAGCACAGCAAGAAACAGGAAATAGAAGCAAAGATAAGAAAACAAAGTGGGGGATAAAAAGACAACAAAGAACGGAAATAGAGTAGGCTAAACAACAACAATAGAAATGAAACAAAACAAATAGGGTAAGTCAAAAACAGAAAAACACGTTGACCACCGGAGTACCCCTTTAAAGACTTAACCGCTTAATGCATATGGACGTTTATGAATGTCCATAAGCATCGCCTGAGGTATGACGCATGCTCAGCGGGTGAGCGCACATCATACCCGGTGGGTCCCGGTTGCTATAAGCAACCAGGACCGATGGCTAGTGCCGGACATCGCCAATCGGGCTGATGTCCGGCATTAAATCTTTTAGACGCGGTGATCAAAGTTGAATCGCGATGTCTGGTAAAATTGCGATTTCTCGATCAGCTAAGACGCAGCAAAAGGGTGCCTTACCTGCCTCCTGTGCGTCCGATCGGCAATTGATTGCTCCAAGCCTGAAATCCAGGCTTGAGCAATCAACAGCCGATAACACTGATCCCTGCCATTGAATGCAATGGCAGTGATCAGTGTATTGAATCAATGTACTGCATGTTATAGACCCCTATAGGGTCTATAACATTGCAAAAAAAGGGGAAAAAATTAATAAAGATCATTTAACCCCTTCCCTAATAAAAGTTTGAATCACCCCCCTTTTCCCAATAAAAAAAAACTGTGTTAATAAAAATAAACATATGTGGTATCACCATGTGTGTAAATGTCCAAATTATAAAAATAAATCATTACTTAAACCACACGGTCAATGGCGTACACGCAAACAAAATCCAAACTCCAAAATAGCGTATTTTTGTCACTTTTTATACCATAAAAAAATGAATAAAAAGCGATCAAAACAAAAATGGTACCGATTAAAACTTCAGATCACGGCACAAAAAATTAGCAAAAAATCGCCCCGTACATGGAGAAATAAAAAAGGACAGAATAGGACAATTTTAAACGTAGAAATTTTCCTGCATGTAGTTAGGATTTTTTTCAGAAGTAATACAAAATCAAACCTATATAAGTAGGGTATAATTCTAACCGTATGGACCTACAGAATAAAGACAATGTGTCATTTTTACCGAAAAATGTACTGCGTAGAACCGAAAGCCCCCAAAAGTTACAAAATTACATTTTTTCTTCCATTTTGTCCCACAATGATTTTTTTTTCCCGTTTACCCGAAGATTTTGGGGGTAAAATGACTGATGTGATTACAAAGTAGAATTGGTGGCACAAAAAATCATATGGATTTTTAGGTGCAAAATTGAAGGTATTATTATTTTTAGAAGGTGATGAGGAGAAAAAGTAAAATGCAAAAACTTAAAAACCGACCGTCCATAAGGGGTTAATAATAAACTATCATAATGGAAAACTTTCATAACTTTTCTTTAGACATAACATACTGAGCAAAATTTTTTTAAATGAGAATGCAATTATTTCTCCCTTTAAGATTTTTTTCTTTACTAGCAGCAACATTTATTTGCCTTTTATAATAGACATTACTGATATTTTCTGTTTTCCTTTCTGTAGCTATTCCTCATGGTTTTCAGGAGCTCTGCTTATACTGGGTTCACACTTAGGTCGGTGGTCCATTGTGAACACAGCATCAGATCTGCAGCTTCAAATCCTGCACATCAAATATGCATAGGATACTGTACATGTGAATACACTAAAAGTGGTTTATCTCTTGTAGAGATAAACCCTTTCCACATCAATGCTTGGCCACCCTGAGTGTGCATGTGCATGGGGAAGTTAAAGAGGTACTCCGTTGGAGAACTATTTTTTTAAATCATCTGGTGCCAGAGAGTTAAAAAGATTTGTAAATTATTTCTATTTTAAAAATCTTAATCCTTCCAGTACTTATCAGCTGCTGTATGCTCCAGAGGAAGTTGTATAGTTCTTTTCTATATGACCACAGTGCTCTCTGCTGACACCTCTGTCCATGTCAGGAACTCCCCAGAGCAGAAGAGGTTTGCTGTGGGGATTTGCTCCTGCTTTGGACAGTTCCTGACATGTACAGAGGTGTCAGCAGAGAGCACTGTGGTCAGACAGAAAATAAATTAAGAAAGAAAAGAACTTCATCTGCAGCATACAGCAGCTGATAAGTACTGAAGGATTAAGATTTTTAAATAGAAGTAATTTAAAAATCTGTTTACCTTTCTGGCACCAGTTGATTTAAAAAAAAAATTCCACCGAAGTACCCCTTTAAGAGAGCTGTAGTTCAGAGAGCTATCTGAAATGTGTAGCCAGCTTGAAGGGATTTATTGGGCAAACTGATTGATGACCTAGCATCAGGATAAACTATCAAATTGCAGATTATTGGGGTGTCAACACCAGGCATTCTGCTGTTTAGTGGAGCTGTTACAGCAGAATATATGCAGAGAATGGGGCCAGAAACAGTAGGCTTTGTTTAATGTATAGTGGCAATGCTAGGTTACTGCAACCTGCTTGTACAGAGGGGAACATTCAAATTAAAAGAGATAAAAAAACAACCTTTCATAAGTAGTATTTCCAAGTCCTATTATTCGCGCAACTTCTTTAAATAGTAATAGTAAATGTATATAAGAAACGTAATATCTAATTAGACATTGATGTGACTTTCTCCTGTCATCAGGCTTTCTCTGTGTGTGCAGTGTATGACAGACACCTTATACATTAGGCTCCACCCACAAGCACTGGGAGAACTGAAATAAATATATATATATATATATATATATATATATATAAAATGCAGGCAGCACACCACGACTGAAATCCAATAAGACTTGAGAAAGCCAGCGTGAGGCTAGAGAACCGTAGTCTCTATCACATCATGGATTAAACTTCACCTTATTGGATTTCAGTCTTGGTGTGCTGCCTGCATTTTTTCTATTGATTGAGGAACCAGTGGGCCAAGGTTCAAGTCATGCGTGCACCCCATCTCCATATCTTCTATTTTTTTCTGGATGTGCTGTTTTCATTCGATATATATATATATATATATATATATTTACACTGCTCAAAAAAATAAAGGGAACACTAAGATAGCACATCCTATATCTGAATGAATGAACTAATAGTATGAAATGCTTTTGTCTTTACAAAAATTATCAATGGAGATCAAATTTATCAATCCACGGAGGTCTGGATATGGAGTCACACTCAAAATCAAAGTGGAAAACCACACTACAGGCTGATCCAACATTGATGTAATGTCCTTAAAACAAGTCAAAATGAGGCTCTGTAGTGTGTGTGGCCTCCACGTGCCCGTATGACCTCCCTACAATGCCTGGGCATGCTCCTGATGAGGTGGCGGATGGTCTCCTGAGGGATGTTCTCCCAGGCCCGGACTAAAGCATCCGCCAACTCCTGGACTGTCTGTGGTGCAACATGGCGTTGGTGGATGGAGAGAGACATAATGTCCCAGATGTGCTCAATCGGGTTCAGGTCTGGGGAACGGGCGTGCCAGTCTATAGTATCAATGCCTTCCTCTTGCAGGAACTGCTGACACACTCCAGCCACATGAGGTCTAGCATTGTCTTGCATTAGGGGGAACCCAGGGCCAACCACACCAGCATATGATCTCACAAGGGGTCTGAGGATCTCATCTCGGTACCTAATGGCAATCAGGCTACCTCTGGCAAGCAAATGAAGGGCTGTGTGGCCCCCCATACAAATGCCACTCCACACCATTCTTGACCCACTGCCAAACCAGTCATGCTGGAGGATGTTGCAGGCAGCAGAACGTTCTCCACGGCATCCCCAGACTGGCACAGGGCACCAGTGGCAAATTTGCCACTCTAGGTGTTCTCTGGCAAATGCTAAACATCCTGCCCGGTGTTGGGCTTTAAGCACAACCCCCACTTATGGATGTCGGGCCCTCATAACACCCTCATTGATAAGATGTCTAAGGCCAGAATTCCCCTTTAACAACTGTGTCCACTGCACGTTACTGCAAGACATCCATCCTTAAGTTCATCTTATTAATCCTTTTCGCTATAGATTCGGCAATTACTTATACTGCTTTATGTTAAAGCCTCAACACAACAGGATAGACTCCCATAGCACAATGATGCAGACACATAAAAATATTACTATGTGAATCATTTCTTGGTATTTAAAAAATTTCCAAGATGACATGAAATGAAGGGTTAAAGAATGATATGCCTCTTTAAATATCTACATTAATAAATTGTATCCTGTATCAAGTAAGTAACGTGTACAATAATTAATAGTCATATCGAACAAATTATTTGTCATTGTTTCTTGTAAATTGGCAGAAACACACATATTTCAATTCTGAGATAGATTTAAACACCTCCACAGCCATATTGTTTATTTATGTAAAATATAGTTACGCTGGAGGCGATATGTCTAAGACAGTTAGTTACATAGCAAATACTTATTAAAGTAACTGCAGCTGTTTGATAAATCACTGCTGAACAGTAATGTGCTGGTGTTCTGCCATTGTGAAATGTATGCAAACGGAATGGGCAGCAAAGTTCTCTGGGTACATATGTCAAAATCTACATGTGAAGCGGTAGCATATAATATTCAGACATAGCCATGACCAAACTTTTATTATGCTATGCAAATGATCCTCCTGCTCATAGGAAAAGCGAATTTCTGGACAAAATGTTTATCTTTATTGAGTCAGCTGCACAGATTATACAGTGGTGCATGGCATGATAAGTGGTCAGCATTACATAGGCTATCCCAGTGATTCTTTTCATGTCAGGGTTTCTATACATAGTGCCATTTGACATTACAGTAAAATCTCCCTTAGCGGACACCTCCCAATAGGGGACACCTCTCAGTAGCGGACAGTTTTTCACTCCACGGCAGAGTCCCATAAGACTTAATGTGTTTGCATTGAATAGGGGACACTCCCAATAGCATTCGCGGACACACTCGAAAGGGGACAAAACACTCCCACTAGGGGACAAAACACTCCCAATAGGGGATAGTAGGGGACAAAACAATCCCAATAGGGGACAACCAGGTGTATGTCCCGGCCCTACCTTGTATACACTGCCGCCATCAGGGGGTACAGCAAATACCCCAGTAAGGGGCCCGGGCTCCAGGAGGCCCAGGCCCCAGGTTGCACAACATAGCATAGATAATGTTCAGTACAGGATGTTGAGAAACTTGGAATGGGACAACAGTGTAAAATATAAATAAAGCGCAAGAATTGAGTATTAGGGTCCACGCATCCCCCGGGTTCAAAAGAAGCATCCAGCATCAAATTTAGATAAATATGAGCAAAGGCCAAGCTCAGGATGTGCAATAAAAATTAACTTTTAATTATTCAAAAATATTAAAGTACTACAAAACAAGTGATGTGTAGTGATATGGTCAAAATATATATACTGGTCAGTCCTTGGGCTCTGCAGGGCCCAGCCAGCCCAATCTGACCTATCACCTAGGGTGCACCTATATGTAACACCGCAGGGTGAGCAATTTCCATATACCACTGTGAGTATATGGAAATTGCTCACCCTGCGGTGTTACATATAGGTGCACCCTAGGTGATAGGTCAGATTGGGCTGGCTGGGCCCTGCAGAGCCCAAGGTCTGACCAGTATATATATTTTGACCGTATCACTACACATCACTTGTTTTGTAGTACTTTATTATTTTTGAATAATTAAAAGTTACGTTTTATTGCACATCCTGAGCTTGGCCTTTGCTCTTATTTATCTAAATGGGACAACAGTGTCCACAACTTGCAGAATAAGTCGGGTATTGACCAAAGAGTCATCCAGACACAGACAGTATACATTAGAGAAACAAAATAAGAAAAGAAAAGGAACTTCGATCGGACGTCCGTAAGTTAGGGCTATGATCTCCAATAATTACTGGCCATCCACAGGTCCCAAGATTTATGAAAGGTATTGAGATTATGATCTTGCAAGGCTAGCATTTTCTTGACTGAGCACAAGAAATTCACATGTTCAATCCTTTCATCTATAGAGGGAGTCAAAGAACTTTTCCATAGTCGTGTAATTATTAGCTTAGTTGACATCAGTAAGAATGCTATTATTTTTCTATGAGAGACAGGGAATTTGTTGAGATCTACTAATAGGAGGGCTAGATGAGGGTGAAGGTTCACCTGGTATCCAAGCAAGGAGGACACCAGGGAACCAACCTCCAACCACAAGGTGCACACAAGGGGAACACACCTCCTACCACAAAGGGCATTTCCATAAAACGTGCAGAAGAGTTTCCTGAAAGCCGCAATCCCTCCAACACTGTGGAGAACAGTTCAGATATATTTTTGAGAGTCTGGAGGGGGTGCAGTACCATCTGAGAAGGGTTTTTGACATTGTCTCTTGGTGTTGTGCGCTGGAGAAAGTTTTGTAACTGGTGGTAAAAGCGCCACTACTGACCTGAGCAATAAGTAAAAATCTGTAGTAAATTCTTTGAAATAATTTTTATTTATCTCCCCTAGAATTGTTAATAAAAAAGACCTTAAGGGTCTATTCACATGTACAGGAAGTATCCTGTGCATATTAGATGTGCAGGATTTGAAGCTGCAGATTTGAATTTGTATTCAGTCAATTAGTTTGCATTAAAATCTGCAGCTTCAAATCATGTGCATTAAAAAATGCGTAGAATACTGTACGCATGAATATATCATAAGGAGATATTTAAATGTTATTAAAGTACAGTTTCCCCATGTATTTTAGCCCTTTGGAGAAAAACTGTTCTGGGTCTATTAAAGGGGTTATCCAGGAATAGAAAAACAGAGCTACGTTTTTTTTTAAACTGCTCCCCGTCTGTCTCCAGGTTGGATGTGATTCTGCAGCTCAGTTCCATTGAAGTGAATAGAGCCAAGTTGTAAAACCACACCCAACCTGGAAACAGACATGGAACTGTTTCTGAAAGAAATTAGCTATGTTTTTCTATTTCTGGATAACCCCTTTAAATCCCATAAGTCATACCATACAGAGGATACCCAGTGTATACATGATGCCAGGAGAAGAGGCTTTTAAAGGAAATCTATCATCAGTGTCACCTGTCATAGGCGTGTGCAGCCTATTATATATGGTGTGCACCCTAAAGCACAAATTCACACCGTTCTCCCACATTAGGTGCAGTACATTTCCCCCACATTAGGTGCAGTACATTTCCCCCACATTAGGTGCAGTACATTTCCCCCACAATAGGTGCAGTACAGTTCCCCCACATTAGATGCAGTACAGTTTCCTCACATTTGGTGCAGTACAGTTTTCCCACATTAGGTGCAGTACAGTTCCCCCACATTAGGTGCAGTATACTTCTTCACATTAGGTGCAGTATAGTTTCCATCCATTAGGTGCAGTACAGTTCCCCCACATAAGGTGCAGTACAGTTCCCCCACATTAGGTGCAGTACAGCTCCCACACATTAGATGCAGTACAGTTCCCCCACATTAGGTGCAGTACAGTTCCCCCACATTAGGTGCAGTACAGTTCCCCCCATTAGGTGCAGTGTAGTCCCCCCACATTAGGTGCAGTATAGTTCCCCCACATTAGGTGCAGTATACTTCCCCCACATTAGGTGCAGTATACTTCCCCCACATTAGGTGCAGTATAGTTATTAGAAATGAGCAAATCGAAGTTGACGAACCCAAATTCATTACGAATTTCAGGAAAAATTTGATTTGCAACGAATACGAATATCGCCGCGATTCTATCACACGAATCGCTTTATTAAACTCCATAATACAGCGTTCCAGGCTATTGGGGATCTAAGATGGCGGATCCACATGTGAGTACATGGGGCAGGGGATTATGGGAGGGTGGGAAACAGCGGTGGGAATGAAGGTAGGCAGGCTGACCCTGAATCACATGTGAGATGCAGCCTATCAGTGTTCACTGACCCCTGTGATGTCACAGCCCCTATATAATCGGTGGCCATCTTGCCTCTCTTCATTTCATCTATGCACTCAGATGGAGAGGACGGGACTGCGTGTGTGTGAATAGCTCATACCACAGCGTTACACTGCAACTGCTAGTCACATCAGCATTAGGGAAAGGCAGGAGTGCAGAGTGCTGTGCTGTTACACTGAGAAGGATCACTGATTGCTAAAACTAAAAATAATTCACGTTATTGAGCATTGTAGCAGAGAGGGGCAGATAGCTGCCAGCTGCCTCATACAGATCTCCAATCTGCCTGAACTTTCTGAAGCATCTTATCTCCTCATTGTTCAGCCCAATTGAGTTTATTTTTATTTGCTCTACAAAACTTCTGCTGCTCAGAATTGTGTGACAGAGTGCAATTTAGGGTTTATTCCCTGGATTTTTTTTTTTTTTTTGTGGTGCTGCACTGTTGGGTCCTGCTGCTGTTCAGAAATATGTGATTGTTCAGTGGACTGTAGTGCATTTGCACCATTTTGTACCTGTTAATCTGTCAAGGGGCTGGCTACATATTGTGCAAGTCCAAAAAATACTAATCAGATACTGCGTCAGAACGGTATCCCACAACATAGTCTTATTTGTGACGTTGCCACACGTTGGAATTCCACCCTCCATATGTTGGACAGACTATACGAACAAAGAAAAGCCATCACCGATTTCTTGATGATCCAAGCAGATAGGAGTACTCCCCTGTGTAACTTCAATGTGAACCAGTGGCAGCTCATACGTGACACCTGCCGTTTGCTGAGGCCCTTTGAGGAAGCCACATTATTTGTGAGTCACCTGGATTACGCCATGAACGACATAATTCCACTCCTACATTTCCTACAACAAATGATTGAAACCATGGCTGGTCACGGCAATGGAGACGTTGCGCCTACATCTCAAGGCTACATGAGCCATGTGGGAGATGAACTGGAGGAGGAGGATGATGAGGGGCAGAGCGGAGCACAGTTTAGGTTGAATGAGATGGCCGGTGTTTCTAGTCTTCTGAGAGGAGAGGAGGAACAGGAGCAGCCAGAGGAGCTGGAGGGTTATGAGGAAGTTGAGACAGAGGACCCAGACACACCGTGGCAGTATGCAGTGGAGATGGAGGCAGTTAGTCCCTCCGAGTCACTGGCGCAAATGGCACGATGCATGCTCAGCGGGATGACTTCTGGATCTCCACCTTATTAGACCCTTGCTACCGTCCCAAAATGGGGGCCTTTTTTACACCCACTGAGAGGGAGGAAAAACTGACCTACTATAGAGAGATTCTACGTAGTCAGTTGGCTGATGCCTATCAGCCACATGGTCCATCCACTCGCAGGTCTGACTCGAGGGGCCCTCTGCGCTCACCTTCCATTGCCATGGCTGCTGGGGAGGGGAGGGGTGGGAGGAGCAGTACCAGCTCAATCAGCAGCAGCCTGAGTCTACAGTCGCTGATGAGTAGCTTTTTTCACCCGCATAGTGAAGCAACTCATCAGCAGCAGGTAGACATGGAGCAGGACCTTAACCAGCAGGTGGTGGCATACCTTGACATGGCCATGCCAACAACCATTGAAGATCCGCTGGACTTCTGGGCAGCCAAACTTGTCCTGCCCGGCCAGTAGTGTGCCATCAGAGCGGGTGTTTAGTGCGGCCGGGGCCATAGTCACCCCAAGGCGAACTCGTCTGTCCACTAAAAATGTGGAGAGATTGACGTTTGTCAAGATGAATCAGGGATGGATCAGCCAAGATTTCAAGCCACCAATGACAGATGGGTCTGAGTAGATTGACCATGCTCCTACAACAAAACTTTCTCTATTATGGTTGGTTATGAAACCCTCTGGGGCAGACCTGGGCATTGTACGGCCCGCTTGCCACATAAGGCCCTTTGATTGGCTCTGACCGGCCTGCGCTGACTGGGGGACAACTATGCTGCCTAATCTGGGGGACAACTATGCTCCTAATCTGGGGGGCAACTATGCTCCTAATTTGGGGGACAACTATGCTCCTAATCTGGGGGACATCTATGCTGCCTAAGATGGGGGACAATTATGCTCCTAATCTGGGGGACATCTATGCTGCCTAATCTGGGGGACATCTATGCTCCTAATCTGGGGGACATCTATGATGCCTAATCTGGGGGACATCTATGCTCCTAATCTGGGGGACAACTATGCTCCTAATATGGGGGAAACTGATGCTTCTGGCCTTGGGCCTGTAATTTTTTGAAGTTTAGCAGTAGCTATATACATGCTTAATGCAAATGTAAACATTGATCTTTAAATGTAAGGGGTTATGAAACCCTCTTGGGTACTGCGAATGACTGCTACAGACTCATTCTGTGTCTTTCACAAACATCTTGCCTCCCTGGTGCCTCTGGCCTTAGGCCTTAAATTTTTGGATGTTTAGCAGTACCTAAATACATGCTTAATGCAAATGTAAACATTGATCTTTAAATGTAAGGGGTTATGAAATGCTCTTGGGTACTGTGACTGACTGCTCCAGACTCATTCTGTCTCTTTCACAAACTACTTGCCTCACTGGTGCCTCTGGCCTTGGGCCTATAATTTTTGAAGTTTAGCAGTAGCTAAATACATGCTTAATGCAAATGTAAACATTGATCTTTAAATGTAAGGGGTTATGAAACCCTCTTGGGTACTGCGAATGACTGCTCCAGACTCATTCTGTGTCTTTCACAAACTATTTGCCTCCCTGGTGCTTCTGGCCTTGGGCCTTAAATTTTTGGATGTTTAGCAGTAGCTAAATACATGCTTAATGCAAATTTCAACAAATCGTTGATCATTAAATTCTCGGCGCTCTGCCAGGGCCTTCTCCTACCCCGCCTGGGCCGATCAGAGGACCTCACTAACCAATCCAATCGGTTGTACCGACGGGCGGTGTGTACAAAGGGCAGGGACTTAATCAACGCGAGCTTATGACCCTCACTTACTGGTAATTCCTCGTTTTAAGGGTATATAATTGCAATTCCAGATCCCTATCACGAACTGGCTTCAGCATGTAACACGCACCTGTCCTTGAAAGATAGAGACATGCTAATCCATTCAGTGGAGCGCTAGTGCGGCCCAGGACATCTGAGGCCATAACACACCTGGTGCAATGTATGGAGTAATTAAATACTCTTGGGTAGTGTTATTGTTAAATTTACTGATAATTTTATCAGTAATAAAATTGAAATTTGCAGAATGCTAACCGTTACACAACGGAACGCTTGTTGCGTGTGATTTTTTTAATGAAAATTAAAAAAAAAAAATCTGGAGAAGGATTAAATCTGCTTAATAATTTTTTGGCGAAAAAAATCCTTTGGTGATCTGATCTTTTGGAGACAGATGCGCTTACACACATATGTAATAATTTTTTTTTAAATAATTTCCAACATTGTGTGGTTTATTATTTTTGAGAAGAAAGTCTTTGGGTGGTCCACCATCCTGCATTATAGAGTCTTCTGAAATGTTGGATATGCGCTTGTTCTTACACAAAGGTATACATTTTTAAAAAAATCATACAATTTTGTTGATTTTGGGGCGGATTGTGAAGCCCTGTGTGTACTGGTGCATCAGCCAACTCCAGGCTGTGTCCTTCAGGCAATATATTGGTTCCTGATGCCGCAGAGGTGGGACCTGGGTCTGGGAATTTAAAATTTTTGGATAGCGGGTGCTACCTATGAGAAATCTTTGTCAAACATTTCTCATTTTGTGTTGTTTTTTGGGGGGGATTGTGAAGCCCTGGTGTGTAGTGTACTCGTGCATCAGCCAACTCCACGCTGTGCCATTCAGCCACTATATGGTGTCCTCATGCTGCCAACACCTCCACGCTGTGCCATTCAGCCACTATATGGTGTCCTCATGCTGCCAACACCTCCACGCTGTGCCATTCAGCCACTATATGGTGTCCTCATGCTGCCAACACCTTCATTCTGTGCCATTCAGTTGATGGTTGACAACATTTATTTGCATTCCCTTAACGCTGTTACTAGGACCTGGGGTAATGGTTTTCTGCTGTGAAATCTGGATGGTCTTGGTAATGTTTATGGATGGGGACCATTGAGCCATGGCGGAGTTCATAGTGATGGCCGATGCGCTCCTCTTCAGGCTGATATTTTCACGGGCGTCCATCAATTTTGGCGGTTTTACTGCAAAACCCACCTGCTGCTTTTTAGAATTCAACATCTCTCGGGCATCTTGCACTTTACCCTTTATTCTGAAACGTGCATCTTTGGCGACCATTTTCTCGCGGGCATCCTTCATGCCTAGCTTCAGACGGGCATCTGTCACGCCAATCTTCTGATGGGTATCAAACGTTCTCTGGAAACTTTTTTGCAGGGATGCACGTTTCAGAATAAAGGGTAATGTGCAAGATGCCATTGCAAGCCAGCTTGTCCTGGTATGGTATAGTAAGTTTTATCTTCCGAGCATGTCCTACATTTGGGGAAACAGGGTAATAAATTTGAAATTTCCAGAAGGATAACCATTACACAACGGAACGCTTGTTGCGTGTGATTTATTACGTAAAATTTTACTAAAAAAATACAAAGAGGGATTAATTCTGCTTCTTCATCCTTTTTGGTGAAAATTATGATTTTTGGTGGTCCACGGTCCTTAATTTTGGGGCCTCATCAACTCGTTCATTTGAGATTGTTTTTATCACAAAAAATTATCATTATGTTGTTCTTGGGGGGGGGGGGGGGGGGTTGTGAAGCCATGGTGTGTACCCTTGAATCAGCCAACTCCAGGCTGTGTCCTTCATGCAATATTTGGGTTACTGATGCCGCAGAGGTGGGGACTGGGTCTGTGAATTTCAAAATTTGGGATAGCGGGTGCAACCTATGAGAAATCTTTGTGAAACATTTCTCAAGGTCTTGTTTTTTTGGTGGGATTGTGAAGCCCTGGTGTGTACTGGTGCATCAGTCAACTCCAGGCTGTGTCCTTGAGCCAATATATGGGTTACTGATGCCGCTGTGGTGGGGCCTGGGTCTGTGAATTTCATTTTTTTGGGATAGCGGGTGCTACCTATGAGAAATCTTGGTCATAAATTTCTAATTGAGTTGTTTTTTGGTGGGGATTGTGAATCCCTGGAGTGTACTCTTGCATCAGCCAACTCCAGGCTGTGTCATTCAGGCAATATATGGGTTACTGATGCCGCAGGGGTGGGGCCTGGTTCTGGAAATTTAAAATTTTTGGATAGCGGGTGCAACCAATGGTGTCCTCATGCTGCCAACACCTCCTCACTGTGCCATCCAACCACTATATGGTGTCCTCATACTGCCAACACCTCCATTCTGTGTCATTCAGCCACTATATGGTGTCCCCATGCTTCAGCCTCATCCAAGCTGTGTCATTCAGCCACTATATGGTGTCCTCATGCTGCCAACACGTCCACACTGTGCCATTCAGCCACTATATGGTGTCCTCATGCTGACAACACCTCCACGCTGTGTCATTCTACCACTATATGGTGTCCTCATGCTGCCAACACCTCCACGCTGTGCCATTCACCCACTATATGATGTCCTCATGCTGCCAACACCTCCATTCTGTGTCATTCAGCCACTATATGGTGTCCTCATGCTTCAGCCTCATCCAAGCTGTGTTATTCAGCCACTATATGGTGTCCTCATGCTGCCAACAGCTCCACACTGTGCCATTCAGCCACTATATGGTGTCCTCAAGCTGCCAACACCTCCATTCTGTGTCATTCAGCCACTATATGGTGTCCTCATGCTTCAGCCTCATCCAAGCTGTGTCATTCAGCCACTATATGGTGTCCTCATGCTGCTAACACCTCCATTCTGTGTCATTCAGCCACTATATGGTGTCCTCATGCTTCAGCCTCATCCAAGCTGTGTCATCCAGCCACTATATAGTGTCCTCATGCTGCCAACACCTCCACACTGTGCCATTCAGCCACTATATGGTGTCCTCATGCTGCCAACACCTCCATTCTGTGTCATGGAGCCACTATATGGTGTCCTCATGCTTCAGCCTCATCCAAGCTGTGTCATTCAGCCACTATATGGTGTCCTCATGCTGCCAACACTTCAACGCTGTGCCATTCAGCCACTAAATGGTCTCCTCAGGCTGCCAACACCTCCACGCTGTCATTCAGTCACTATATGGTCTCCTGACACTGATGCCACCACCAGGCTCTGTCATTGTGCTGCTGTGCGGCAGTGATTCTAAAAGTGATGCCGGTAATCTGCATGTTATTCTGAATAACAGTATTATTTCACTAACCCAGCACACTCCATATACATTTTAGAACACAGCAAAGTGTTTTATACCCCTATAGAGGCTGTATGTAGGATAGAAATAGCCTTTTTTAATATAGATTTGCCGCAAAAAAATTTGGATCGAAACAAACTTTTCCGGAAAAATTTGGCGAATCGGCAGAATTTATTTTTGAAAAGTTCGCTCATCTCTAATAGTTATCCCACATTAGGTGCAGTACAGTTCCCTCACATTAGGTGCAGTATACTTCCCCCCACATTAGGAGCAGTATAGTTCTCCCACATTAGGTGCAGTACAGTCCCCCCACATTAGGTGCAGTACAGTCCCCCCACATTAGGTGCAGTACAGTTTCCCCACATTAGATGCAGTACAGTTCCCCCACATTAGGTGCAGTACAGTTCCCCCACATTAGGTGCAGTACAGTTCCCCCATATTAGGTGCAGTATAGTTCCCCCACATTCGGTGCAGTTTAGTTCCCCCACATTAGGTGCAGTATAATTCCCCCACATTAGGTGCAGTATAGTTCCCCCACATTAGGTGCAGTATAGTTCTCCACATTAGGTGCAGTATAGCTCCCCCACATTAGGTGCAGTATAGTCCCCCCACATTAGGTGCAGTATAGTTCCCCCACATTAGGTGCAGTATAGTTCCCCACATTAGGTGCAGTATAGCTCCCCCACATTAGGTGCAGTATATTTACCCCACATTAGGTGGGCAGTACAGTTCCCCCACATTAGGTGAGCAGTAGAGTTCCCCCACATTAGGTGGGCAGTACAGTTCCCCCACATTAGGTGCAGTACAGTTCCCCCACATTAGGTGCAGTACAGTTCCCCCACATGAGGTGCAGTATAGTTACCCCACATTAGATGCAGTACAGTTCCCCCACTTTAGGTGCAGTATAGTTACCCCACATTAGATGCAGTACAGTACCCCCACACTAGATGCAGTACAGTTCCTCCACACTATATGCAGTACAGTTCCCCCACATTAGGTGCAGTATAGTTCTCCACATTAGGTGTAGTATAGTCCCCCCACATTAGGTGCAGTTTAGTTCCCCCACATTAGGTGCAGTATTGTTCCCCCACATTAGGTGAAGTAAAGTTCTCCACATGAGGTGCAGTATAGTTCCCCCACATTAGGTGCAGTACAGTTCCCCCACATTAGGTGCAGTACAGTTCCCCCACATTAGGTGCAGTACAGTTCCCCCACATTAGGTGCAGTACAGTTCCCTCATATTAGGTGCAGTATAGTACTCCACATTAGGTGCAGTATAGTTCCCCCACATTAGGTGCAGTATAGTTCCCCCACATTAGGTGCAGTATAGTTCCCCCACATTAGGTGCAGTATAGCTCCCCCACATTAGGTGCAGTATATTTCCCCCACATTAGGTGGGCAGTACAGTTCCCCCACATTAGGTGAGCAGTAGAGTTCCCCCACATTAGGTGGGCAGTACAGTTCCCCACATTAAGTGGGCAGAACAGTTCCCCCACATTAGGTGCAGTACAGTTCCCCCACATTAGGTGCAGTACAGTTCCCCCACATTAGGTGCAGTATAGTTCCCCCACATTAGGTGCAGTACAGTTCCCCCACATTAGGTACAGTACAGTACCCCCACACTAGATGCAGTACAGTTCCCACACACTTAATGCAGTACAGTTCCCCCACATTAGGTGCAGTATAGTTCTCCACATTAGGTGCAGTATAGTTCCCCCACAATAGGTGCAGTTTAGTTCCCCCACATTAGGTGCAGTATTGTTCCCCCACATTAGATGCAGTATAGTTCTCCACATAAGGTGCAGTATAGTTCCCCACACTAGGTGCAGTATAGTTCCCCCACAGACATACAGCCTTCAGCCATATACAGTGTATGACTGGAGGCTGTATGTCTGTGTACTGCCCCACTTCAGTGTTCCGACTACCGCTCCTCCGGTCAAGGGTCACGATCTACTGCTATGGCCTATAGACCATAGCAGTAGGTTCCGGGACTGGAGGAGCGGTGGTCGGAACACTGAAAATGAAGTGCTGCCAACTGGTGCTGATGACTTACCATGCCGGTCGGCGAGCATCCTTCTCCTCGTCGATGCTCCGTTTCTCCGTTCCTATTGGTGCACATGCATGGGATGTCAGTAACGTCCCTGCATGCTCTACCTCCTGGCGGCCCCTTCATTTTTAAAGTTAACACGGGGGCCGCCGCAGAAAGGCAACCGAGACATCTTTGTGTCCCAAAAAGAACTTTCGGGACACAGGGATGTCCAGAATGTGACGGGGGGGCCCTGCAGGCTGCTCAGTGGCGGACACGGATCCCCCCCTGAGCTTGATTAGGGTGTGCCCAGGCACACCCGGCACACCCCATGCGCACACATATGTCACCTGTACTATCCTGATGACAACTGTACTTACCTTGTTCTGTTCCATGCTGTGGTTCTCTGGCTATCCTCTTCGGTATTTTCAGCTCCGGGCCCGACTTGCCCGACTCTGCATAGGCAGAGCTTAGTGACATCACTGCTGCTGTTCTCTGCTTGGTACCACTGCTAGAAAAAAGCAGCGGTGACGTCACTAAGCTTTGCCCATGCTCCAAGTTGGGCCCAGAGCTGAAGATACAGAAGAGGATTTCCACCGAAGAACCACAGAACGGGACATGGTAAGTACCGTTGTCATCAGTGTCACCTACACTAACTATCTGTACCTACAGGTTAGTGCAGGTGAAACTGATGACAGATGAAAGTGAAAGTATCCCGGCTGCTCAGTCGGGCTGTTCGGGACAGCCGCAGTGAGATCGCGGCATCCCAAACAGCTAACAGGACACCGGGAGGGACCTTACCTGCCTCCTCGGTGTCTGCTCCGCGAATGACTACTCCGTGCCTGAGATCCAGACAGGAGAAGTCAAGCGCCGATAACACTGATCACAGGCGTGTTAATACACGCCAGTGATCTGTGTAAATGATCAGTGTGTGCAGTGTTATAGGTCCCTATGGGAGCTATAACACTGCAAAAAATAAATGTGTTAATAAAGGTTATTTAACCCCTTCCCTAATAAAAGTTTAAATTGCCCCCTTTTCCCATAAAAAAAAAAAAAAATAGTGTAAATAAAAATAAACATCTGTGGTATCGCCGCGTGCGTAAATGTTCTAACTATAAAAAATATATCGTTAATTAAACAATGGCGTACACGTAAAAATAATTCCAAAGTCCAAAAAAGCGTATTTTTGGTCCCTTTTTATACCATAAGAAAATGAATAAAAAGTGATCAAAAAGTCCAATCAAAACAAAAATGGTTCCGATAAAATCTTCAGATCACGGCGCAAAAAATCAGCCCTCATTCCACCCTGTACGTGGAAAAATAAAAAAGTTATTGGGCTCAGAAGAGGACATTTTTAAACGTATATATTTTCCTGCATGTAGTTATGATTTTTTCCAGAAGTAGGAAAATATGAAACCTATATAAAAAGGGTATCATTTTAACCGTATGGACCTACAGAATAATGATAAGGTGTCATTTTTACCAAAATATGCACTGCGCAGAAACGGAAGCCCCCAAAAGTTACAAAATGGCGTTTTTTCTTCGATTTTGTCGCACAATGATTTTTTTTGCTGTTTCGCCTTGAATTTTTGGGTAAAATGACTAATGTCACTGCAAAGTAGAATTGGTGATGCAAAAAATAAGCCATAATATGGATTTTTAGGTGGAAAATTGAAAGGGTTATGATTTTTAAAAGGTATGGAGGAAAAAAACGAAAGTGCAAAAAATTATAAACCCTGTGTCCTTAAGGGGTTTAACCATTGCACATTTACAATGACATATGATTAAAGCCAAGGGCCACATAACACCCATTGACATATGTTTAGAATATATCCATTCACCGGGATATATTCGATCCCATAACCACGCTTTATTTCTGAACATAAATGTTACAATATCATGCTTTCTTTTTCCCTTCTGTAGTCCATGGTGGCCTCAAACAGCACGTTGTGTTATGGACCATATAGTCATTTGTATTATTGAATTGTCCCTCTGACACAATGCAATGCATTGTGACAGAAACTTTTTACATCTGGAGATGAGCCCATCGGCTAAGACCATACACTTGTCTCTGCGATAAAATAACATTTTTTCCCTAGGGAATGTTTTCCTGTATGACAAATCCATACATTGTGTTTGGTTTATTTTTTACAGTTTGTACAGTTTTTTTTTTTTTTGCGTGGGGGGGGGGGGGGAATTGTATAAATTGTCTTTAAACAATACAATTTAATGAATAGGCCGGAGAAGTTTGTTCTGTACACTCTTGACAGTGGTGACATAACTCATAGCTTCCCAAAATGGCCCTTGCAGTTAAGATATAGTGTAAATGAAACATTATAATATATAACAGGTGGTGCAGCTATGTCCCGAACAAAAGAATAATCTAGAAAACACTTGAGCAGTTTATAGCTACAAAGAGTTATGATCTATATCAGTGCTGAACATGAAATGCATCTCTGGCTTTCATGTTAATGGTTTCTCATTGAACACAAAAATACCAATGGCAACATTTTCAGCCTGGGTAGAGCTTCTAAATTGCCTTTGTTATTTGGCAATTATGTTCATTTTCATGGATATGTGTGGGTGTGCTTGAGCAATCTTAAAACATGCTCAATTAAATAAAATGGAATTATCCCTGAAACAAATACTTGAGATCTCAGTTAATACAGTTTTGATTATAAGAATAAGCTTATCCTTCAAGGTGAATGGCATGCTACATTATCTAAAATCACACAGCACATTTCACAGAGCTTGAATATTAGCAATAAAAAATATTAATACAAATATACTGAACCAAATCATAAACTGTTGATAAATTCAAGTAAGTAGCTTTGTGAAAATAAAAATATGTATAGGTATAGAAATGTTCAATTTAGCAATTAGCATTATAAAGGGATTGTTTCTTTAGTAAAATCAAGTAAAATGTATCATCTATATTGTGTATTTTATTCATTCTATCATGTTTACATTATTATAGAAGTCATCTTGGTTGAGTTGTCACTCTCAGTTGTGAATAGCAATTTCGTGATTTGCCTTGCAAAAAGGCAACTGGACTGAAGAAACATCAGTTAGGAGACAACTTATGCTGGCTTCAATTATATCAGGCATCCGGCATAGTTTCTCTCTGGGAGTACTGGAGGAAAACTGGTGTTAGAACTGGTCCCATTCATTTCAATGGGACAGTTCACAATCATCCAGCATCCCAATTTTGACTCCGGATGGTTGGACACATTGGACTGCACTGGACAGGGGTACACAGCTTGATGCGTTCCCCTGCCCAGTGCCAGAAACAATGGATGCCGGATGCCATACATCTGATGACATGCACATTTCAACATCATTTGCATCAAGATTAAGGCTGACTTCACATATGCCGGATGGATGTTGGAAATATGTTAACTGTCTAATTGACTACTAGAAATATTGTGGGCACAGGTGATCATTTCAGATGAAGCTTCCCCTTGGTCAAAGAACTTGCTGGGTAATGTATGATTGCCTTGGCAACTATACCACCCAGCATGAGCTGCGTATCTCCACACTGATCTTTGCAGAATGGGTGGGATACAAATGCTGGACTTACACTTTAATGTTTTTTGTATCTTTTTTGGGTGGCGTTATCTTACATAATTTTTATTTTTAACTGCAACACGTTACGGTGGTCTCAAAGTGAATAAACAGCACGTGTTGACATTTTGGATTTTGGAATTGTCACCTTTTAAGAAGAATAAAAAAATGAAGGAAAAGCTGGCCATACCTTTCAGGTACAATTGATCAGCTGGGAGTTATCTCTCCCAATTGTCACCTACATCCACGTGTACATGTGTTATTATTGGGGAGAGGGGAGAGTAGAGAACACTGGTGGCAGCTTATCTCATTGAAAACCAACAGGAGCACATTAGTTAGGAGCCCTCATACACATAAGTCAGGAGCCCTTATACACAATAAAAGGCTGCCCAATTTCCCCGAAATCAGTAGATCCATCTGACATAATGGGGGTTATATCCAAAACGCTTTCCAAAACGATTAAAAGAAAAGTTTCCATCAGATATTCAGTGATTTACATGAGAATGATCCAAGGTGGGTGTTATGATGTACATGTCATGGTTTACATGATATTTTCAAAGTGTGAAAGTCCATTTTACATCAAAAGTGTCACATCAGCTCTTTGCTAGTGTACAAATCACAAAAATGTTTTTTTTTTTTTTTTATGGAAAAAGGTGTTATTTAATCTGAAAATGATTATAAGTTATTGGAAAATGTTAATTAAATTTTTTTTCATGGTCACGGCACCTGGATATTTTTTGTTTATACAGATACTGCTTGTATGGGACCTAGTAATGATGGGAAATTATGTCAGATGCTTCAACCAGAGTTTTCCGTTAAAAAAAAACAAAATGGCGGCAAAATCTTTTTTGGCCCCAAAATCAGCAATTTTGGCATGAAAAAAAAAAGTGCCCCGAAAATGAACTCTCACATATTTTTATTTTTTCAAAGCAGCACAAGAGACCTTTGAAAATGTGAGGAGAAAAAGAAGTGTTATTAACCCCTTAAAGGGGTACTCCACTGGAAAACATTTTTGTTTAAATCAACTGGTACCAAAAAGTTAAACAGATTTGTAAATTACTTCTATTAAAAAATCTTCATCCTTACAGTATTTATCAGCTGCTGTTATGATCCACAGGAAGTTCTTTTCTTTTTGAATTCCCTTTCTGTGTGACCACAGTGCTCTCTGCTGACACCTCTGTCCATTTTAGGAACTGTCCTAAAATGTAGGAGTAGAAGCAAATCCCCATAGAAAACCTATCCTGCTCTGGAAAGTTCCAAAAATGGACAGAGGTGTCAGCAGAGAGCACTGTGGTCAGGCAGAATGAAATTAAAAAAGAAAAGAACTTCCTGGGGATCATAACAGCAGCTGATAAGTACTGGAATGATTAAGATTTTTTAATAGAAGTAATTTACAAATCTGTTTAACTTTCTGCAAAGTTGATCTTAAAAAAATGCTATCCAGATGAGTACCCCTATAGGGACTGAGCGTTTTTCCTTTTCTGCACTTTCATTTTTTCCTCCTTACCTTTTAAAAATCATAACCCTTTCGACTTTTCACCTACAGACCCATATGATGGCTTGTTTTTTGCACCATCTACTGTACTTTGTAATGACATCAGTCATTTTACCCAAAAATCTATGGCAAAACGAAAAAAAAAATATTTGTGGGACAAAATTAAAAAAAACTGCTTCTGTTTCTATGCAGTGCCTTTTTCGGTAGAAATTACACATTATCATTATTCTGTAGGTCTATACAATTAAAATGATACCCTACTTATATAGGTTTGATTTTGTTTTATTTCTGGAAAAAATCATAACTACATGCAGGAAAATTAATACGTTTTAATACGTTTTATTTTTCCGCTTACAGGGATGTATGAGGGCTAAATTTTTTGCGCCATGATCTGAAGTTTTTTTTATCAGTACCATTCTTGTTTTGATTTAACTTTCTGATCGCTTTTTTTCTCTCATTTTTTTATGGTATAAAAAGCGATCAAAAATATGCTATTTTGGACTTTTGATTTTTTTTTTACATTTCCACCATTGATTGCGCGGTTTAATTAACAATATATTTTTACAGTTCGGACATTTATGCTTGCAGTGATACCACGTATGTTTGTATTTATTTTTATTTACATTTTTTTTTTTTTATGGGAAAAGTGGGGGGGGTGATTCAAACTTTTATTAGGGGAGGGGTTAAATCACATTTATAATTTTTTTTCCCATAGGGCACTATAACATGCAATACATTGATTGCATACACTGATCAATGCTATGCCATAGCATTGCAATGATCATTGTTATCGGCGCTCCAATGCTCCTGCCTAGATCTTAGGCACAGAGCAGTGAATTGGCTATCGGACAACGAGGAGGTAGGTAGGGACCCTCCTCGTGTCCTTAAGGCTAATCGGTCCCGATCAGCCCGTCTGAGCTGCTGGGAAGCTTTCAGTTTCACTTTAGACATGGCGATCAACTTTGATCATTGTATCTAAAGAGTTAATGCCAGTCTGGGCATGCTGGGAGTTGTAATTTTGCAACAGCTGGAGACACCCTGGTTGGGAAACGCTGCTCTAAGGATTTTATAAAGTCCTAAATAGCCTCTTTAATGTAAGTTAGTATTAGCTTTGTTAACCAGTGATGCACAGATAAAGATATCTTTTCCCTCTAGTGTGAAAGGTTTAATCCCCTGAACCTCCATCTTGTTACAGTATTAAGCTTTGATAATTGCAATAAAATCTAGTTTTATCTGTGTTGGTGCAAGCTGAATTCATATAATCTAAAGTAAATTAGATACCCTTCAACCATTATTTTAAAGTGATCATTTTCTTCCAGTACATTCAATTTACTGAAAATGGATGCTGTAAAGTAGTTTAAAATTACATAATAGAAGTTGTCGCATAAACCTTTTCACTAGAACAAAAACGATCGGGATCATAAACCAGTTCATTTCTGCACACAGAGGTTTTCTGGACCATTAACACAATTCATCGCAGTTAAAATATGATTTCTTTTATTGTCACTGCAGTTGTACAAATACAAATTTATGATATTAGAAATACTTTGCTCATGTGTCTGCCAGTAAGTACATCTGCTGGAATAGCAGGAATGAATTATATGTAAAAAGAGTTTTATATTACACTGTGTATATATTATAGTTTTTTTTTTACGATTTATTTAAATATACAGCTAAATATTAATTCTTTCAAATGCCAAGTTGACTTGTGTTTATCCAGTTCAATATGTCCCATTTCCTGGTGCTTATTCCATATATTACTCAAGACAGTTTAAAGATGGAGGATTCATTGAGCCGTTGTCTAGGATAATCATGAGGTTATAATAATAAAATAATAGGTGATAATTTGACATGATGTCTCATAGGTGGTAATGGCTTATTTTGACTATTATGTGAACTGATTATCTTATTTTGTTCTTAAGGCTGGGTTCACACTGCGTAAAATTCAGCCTGTGTTTATTTTTACGTGTCAATTTGCCACAAAAGTGTGAAAATGCAGCTGCATTTTTCAGGATATTGCGTCTAAAACACAATACTCGCTGAAAATGTTATGTTGTGTCAGCCCAGCCTAAGAGTAGTTTTCTAATGAAGTAGAATATTCATCCTTAAAGGGGTTGTCTAGCAAAAGAACCAACCTGTATGTGGTGCTAAGAAGAAAAATAGAGCTTTTACTAATAAAAAGCATTAGCCATACAGCACAGAAATCTCCATATCAGCTGAGGTGTCATTCCGTCACCCTCTCTGAAAGCAGTCTGCTACCCCTTTCCTGTCTTATCTGCTCAGGGTGAGACCATTTGTGTGAAGAGGAGGAGCTCATATTACTGCTTATTAGATTTTAAGGCAGAAAGAAGTGTTTCTCACATTAGACAGCAGTGATCCTGTTCTGACTGAAACTACTGCAACTGAGAAGAATGTAAAGAGGAAAAAAATAAAACTGAGTGAAGTCATCTAAAACTATATTTCCAAAATGTAATGTTTTCTTTTCATTGTTATTCTGTCCTCAGATAGGAGACCTGACAGAGTTGCTTTAAAAATAGTGTGCTATTAGCTCTATTGCTTGTAAGATCCCCTAGGTATTTAAACGTGTATGCTTGGTACAGTCAAGGACACATGCACATATATGCTATCTGTAGGGGTGATGCTAAGCATCTTACACTCTGTGTTTACAGAAGCTTCTACTAGTGGTTGTGATCACAGCGGCAGCTTCTAGACTTCACTAAAATAGTAGCTGACTCCCACTTTTTTAGATGCAGGTTGTGTTCTGTGCGATACATTGTACAACAGTGAATAAGAAGGGAGCCATTTAAATGCCCTTTGTGTGCCGTGTAGCATCTGTGTAGATGTTGTGAATTGACACACTACACAGATGCTCTAACAATACAGCTCATATATAACTCATATTAATTAATAAAACAATAAACTGATATGGCAAAATATACACAAATAAAGTCCTCGACCTTAATAACATAATTTTATTTAATAAAAAAAAAATGGTGCCACATTCCTTTTAAAGTTTCCTACAAGAAGTACATGTAAGGGGACCGGGAAGCAGAAGAGAGCAGCGGGGAACAGGAGCCATCGGAACAGCAGCTTTAAAAATATGCATACCATGTACACTATTAAATATTTTTTTTTATCCCCAGAATACCCCATTAAAATACACTTGGCACATAATTTGCCCAAAAGTTCATGTGTTACATCAGTGCTAAACATTTATCCTTGTTTTGTAATGGTAACACACAACACACAACAACCACATGATTCTAAATATCCAATATGCACTGGTTTGCACATATGGGGGTGTAAGCAGGGTCAGAGTGAGTTAAAGGGGTACTCCGGTGGATAACAATTTTTTTTGTCAACTGGTGCCAGAAAGTTAAAAAGATTTGTAAATTGCTTCTATTTAAAAATTGTAATCCTTACAGTACTTATAAGCTGCTGTATATTACTGAGGAATTACTTTTCTTTTTGAATTTCTTTTCTGTCTGACCACAGTGCTCTCTGCTGACACCTCTGTCCATGTTAGGAACTGTTCAGAGCAGGAGAAAATCCCCATAAAAAACCTCTCCTGCTCCGGACGGTTCCTGACATTGACAGAGGTGTCAGCAGAGAGTACTGTGGTCAGACTGGAAAAAAAAATCAAAAAGAAAAGAACTTCCTCTGGAGCATACCGCAGCTGATAAATACTGGAAGGATTAAGATTTTCAAATAGAAATAATTTACAAATCTGTTTAACTTTCTGGCACCAGTTCATGTTAAAAAAAAAAATTGCTTTCCACCAGAGTACCCCTTTAAAGATTGGAATACTGGAATAATAAATTTCACTTGAGTTCAGTAAGTCATGTAACCTTTTGATGCTGTGTATCTAATGTACATTGGAAAAGAATGAGACATCAATTTTATATCCAGCTCATAAAGCACATAGCTTTAAAGCCCATTTAAGTTACAAAATACCACTGAGAGCTTGTCAAATATTTAGTCTAAGACTTAGCCGCTGTTAACAAAACAGGTATAAGACACTAAAAATACACAGAGAGGTGTTGATAAAAAATAATAGACCTAATCTTTTTCACCAAGTATGAGCACAATATAGATATTAACCTTTAAGAGACGTTTTCATTTTTAAAAAGGATTAAAGTTTTAGCAGAAAATATGTTTTAATTGTGTATATAAAAATGAAAGCTTAAAAACTTTAAGCTACCTTGGTTTCCATGATGTGAAATATAGCAGAGGTTTATGAGCACTTTTATTCTTTATTTTCTCTATTCATCACAGTGCACATGCCAAAATCTCATGGGAAAGTTTACTATAAAAAAGTAACTGTACATCAGTTGATCTCAAGGAACCAAGCTTTATCAGACTTCTCTTATAGAAATAATAGAGTCATTTGGTATTTGGATCGATGAAAAGCTTTCAAAAATGTAGTCAGACCAACATAATAAATTCTTTCAGGTTGGATCCTCCTAATATCTTATCACCTGCACTTTTTCTTCCTCGGTTTTATTCTTTGCTTTATCTATACTTATGAAGAGTGAATGTTTAGGTTTAGTGCAGATGGAGATGTTACGGCCCTATGCTTTAGCCTTATACTCAGTGCTAAGTATGGAATCAGCTCCTGTCCTATGGGACAAGGTACTGTATAACAATGCTGAAACTCTACAATAGGGAAAAAGAACGTAGCTGTACATCCACAACTTGTACAATGATCTAATGGCTTCTAGGCATAATTTCAAAGACAAACAGGTTGTTAGTATATCTTATGATCAAAACGTACAAGCTCACTCGCCATGTCAAGGCCACTTGATAAAAGTGGGTCTCTAAACTTACACTGGCGCAGCGCTGGGCGATGACCAATGTTGCTGCAACACTAACCCACAAGGGCAATGACCCAGTGGCCAGGAAGCCCCACTGCTGCCCGACCAAGTGCACAGCTCTGGACCACACCTATCCACAGACAAAGCACCAATGGATGCTCAGTGAGAACACCTACCCACAGATACAGCACCAATGGACGCTCAGTGAGAACACCTACCATGCTCTTTCAGCCAGAGGGCTGGGAGAATGCTAGGAGTAAACCCTTATGCAGTCTCCTGCTGTTGAAAAATGCCTGTGCCAAATGGGTGGAGAGGAGTACTGGCTGATAAAAAAAAATAAAAAATAAATGAGGGAACAGAATATAAATGTAACTGTAGTGGTAGTTTCATAGGACGGCTCAAATGAAGTGCAAATGGCAAGCAAAGAGTGGAGGTCAATTAGAAAAACTAGGTGGCAACAGCATGACCAGCTATCTCAGGAAACAAAATCTCGGCAATCCACCATAGAAAAGCTTTCCAGTACAAAAACTTAACAGCACCACATGAAAAGAGACTATACAAGACAAGCACATGTTAGCAGGACAAAAAAAGGCACCTTTAAGCCAATAAAGAAACCTTTAACCACCTAATGACCACCCATACATATTTTTACTTCTAGCCTATCACCTTTCTATGGTGGGGGTAAAATAAGGCATCAGGGGTCTCCCATGTGGAGACTTCGGGAGTTTGGCTGTCAATAGCTCCCATTCTACCTATGAGGAGTGATGACCCCTCCAATCTAGGTAGTTTAACTCCCCACATGTGGCAGACAAATAATGACTACATGATGTAAATAATTTGTGTGTGCTGTTCACCCCATCAGCACCTGGCAACATGATAACCAGTGCTGGTTGGTTTCCAGTGCAGCTGTCTGCTTACCTGACTGTACATTGCTTGTCAACACTATGCTAATACACTGCATTACAGTATTATTATATCAGCAAACAGCAAATTGCATTTCAAAATCACCTTGTGGGATTAGCAAAAAGTAGAAAAAAATTTAAATATAATAAAAATAAAATCCACCCACTCCCCAAAAAACACACTCCCTTTACAATTGTGTTTTTGCATTAAAAACAATACAAAAGTACACATATTTTGTATCGCCTCATTCCTAATGACCCAAAAAATTAAGTTATTTCATTATGTCAGCATTGCTGCATTTTGTTAATCCACTTCCCCAAAAAATAGAAAAGTGTTCAGAAGGTCATATGTACCCTGAGGTGGTACTAATAAAATCTATGTCTTCCTGTAAAATATGAGCACCAACACGGTTCTATCAGGTAAAAAAAATTAAAAAAGTTATGGGTCTTGGAATGTAGCGGCTCTTTTTTTTCAGTGTTATAATGTACAAGTAGTAAAACATAAAAACATATTGTAAATTCAGTATCTCTGTAATTGTACTGACCCAGAGAATACATTCATAAAGTTATTGTTACATACATTGAACTGGCAAAAATGACAAAATCAATTTTCTTTCCATTTTCCTCCCAAAAAAAAAGATTACAGTAGTCCCACAACATACAGTAATAATTTCAAATGGCACTGAAGGAAATAGTGGATGTCTCCTTAAGTGCCATAATAGTGAATGAGTGTTGTTCATACAGGTGTACTACCACTTCATTCACATGGGGCACTCTTAAAAGGAGATGTTTCTTGTAAAAACATTTTTACTATAATGCCTGGGCTGCCGGCAAATTAAACAATAAACAGGACTCACCTTCTGCCGTTCCACTTTTGTACTATTTTCTCACTCCTCTCCTCTGTTGCCGTCTTCTTCCTGGTCTAGCTGTGGTCCGGGCGTCATAATGCCTGTCAGCAAATCATCATCTGCAGCAATGTCCTGCCTTGGCCAATGATAGGCTGAGAGGCACTGTGATGCAATGAGCCATGGCATTGGTCGCCTAGGCTCATTGACAGACATTGTGATGTGCTGACCACGGCCTGGCCAGGAAGAAGATGGAGGCGGAGGAGAGAAACAAGATACCAGGATACTGGGGGAGCAGCAGCAAATGAGTCCTGTTTATTGTTTCATTTGCAGGCAGCCCGGGCATTAGAGTAAAAAATGTTGTACATGAGACTTCTTTACCTGTACTCTTTAATAGGCTGCATCATCACATCAAGCCAGAAACAACAAAATCCTAGCATGAGCTCATAACACCAGAAAAGCTGATCACCTAGTGCGCTTTGAGAAAATCTTTCCATTCCTATACTTAAAGGGATACTCCGGTGGAATTTTTTTTTTAATCAAATGGTGCCAGAAAGTTAAACAGATTTGTAAATTACTTCTATATAAATATCTAAATCCTTCCACTACTTACCAGCTGCTGTATGCTCCGCATAAAGTTCTTTTCTTTTTGAATTTCTTTTCTGTCTGACCACAGTGCTCTATGCTAACACCTCTGTTCATGTCAGGAACTATCCTGAGCAGGATAGGTTTGCTATGGGGATTTGCTGTCAGCAGAGAGCACTCTTGTCAGACAGAAAATACATTTAAAAAGAAAAAAAACTCCCTGTGTAGTATACAGCAGCTGATAAGTACTGGATTACGATTTTTAAATAGAAGTTATTTACATATCTGTTTAACTTTCTGGCACCAGTTGATTTAAAAAAAAAAATCCCACCGGAGTACCCCTTTAACTTTAAAGGGGTGCTCTGCCCCTAGACATCTTACCCCTAATCCAAAGGATAGGGGATAAGATGTCTGATTGTGGGGGCCCCACCGCCACCACACCCCCTCCCATAGATTTGTATTAAGGGGGTTGGCCGTGACATCACAAGACCGAGTTTGCTCTGTGCATTGATGACAGTGGGATAGCGTAGCCGAGATCCCGGGGGTCCCCAGCGGCGGGACCCTCACGATTAGACATCTTATCTCCTATCCTTTGGATAGGGGATAAGATGTCTAGGGGTGGAGTACCCCTTTAAGCACAATGGAAAAGGCAACTTGCATAGTAATGTCCCTGAATATTCTCCAGCTAGTGTTCTCTGGTGTCAGCCATGCATGATTTATTGTACACTGATCTGATGCAGTATTGATTGGTGCCTTTTTGATTTAATATTCAATTCAACCATCCTCTAATACCAGCCAGAAGGACAATTACCCAGCATTCCCCACACCCTGACTTCCATAGAACTGTTCTATTAAAGGGGTACTCTGGTGGAAAACTTTTTTTTAAATCAACTGTTGCCAGAAAGTTAAACAGATTTGTAAATTACTTCTATTTAAAAATCTCAATTCTTCCAGTACTTATCAGCTGCTGTATGCTCCACAGGAAGTTGTGTAGTTCTTTCCAGTCTGACCACAGCGCTCTCTGCTGACACATCAAGCTAATTTCTTTCAAAACAGTGCAACCCCTGTCTTCTGGTTGTATGTAGTATTATAGTTAAGCTCCATTCACTTCAATGGAACTGAGCTGCAATACCACACACAACCTGAGAACAGGGCAGCGCTGTTTTTATCATCCTAGATAACCACTTTAAAGGAGTACTCCGGTGGAAGACAATCTTTTTAAATCAACTGGTGCCAGAAAGTTAAACAGATTTGTAAATGACTTCTGTTAAAAAATATTAATCCTTCCAGTACTTATCAGCTGCTGTATATTCCACAGGAAGTTCTTTTCTTTTTGAATTTTTTTTTGTCTGACCACAGTGCTCTCTGCTGACACCTCTGTCCATGTCAGGAACTGTCCAGAGCATGATTGGTTTGCTATGGTGATTTGATCCTACTCTGGACAGTGTCAACAAATAGCACTTGTGGTCAGAAAGAAAAGAAATTCAAAAAGAAAAGAACTGCATGTGGAGCATACAGCAGCTGATAAGTACTGGAAGGATTAACATTTTTAAATAGAAGTAATTTACAAATCTGTTTAACTTTCTGGCACAAGTTGATTAAAAAAAATTGTTTAAATATATCTGCAGCTTGAAGACATAACATACCCAAGTGCATTGAGATTATAGGGGCTATATCATATTGATAATTAGACATTGGTGATGGGATGTTCCAGGCAGCTGTAATATGGAGGAAAACCTGGTGTCAAGTATTTAAAATTATCCTGCAGTGAAACCACAGTAAAAAAAACATTACATGACATCAATGGCTTAACACATGATCATAGTGGTCTAGATTAGAGATGAGCGAACTTACAGTAAATTCGATTCGTCACGAACTTCTCGGCTCGTCAGTTGATAACTTATCCTGCATAAATTAGTTCAGCTTTCAGGTGCTCCGGTGGGTTGGAAAAAATGGATACAGTCCTATGAAAGAGTCTCCTAGGACTGTATCCATCTTTTCCAGCCCACGGGAGCACCTGAAAGCTAAACTCATTTATGCAGGATAAGTCATCAACTGCCGAGCCGAGAAGTTCGTAACGAATCGAAATTACTGTGAGTTCGCTCATCTCTAGTCTAGATTTATCAATCAAATGTGTCCGATTTGTGTCTCAGACAGAGAACCAGTCAGTGCTCATCTTTTATTTTATTAGAAAGATTTGACAGATAAAAGCTGAGCTGAGATTGGCTGCTATCTGTCTGAGACAAAAATCTGTCACGGTGTTGTCTGTCAATATTATGCTGTTAGATACATACACAGATTATTCTGTTAGATACATACACTTTAGTAAATGAGTGAAAACTATCTGTAGAGCCTATGTTTGTTTATCACACTGGATTCAATGCAAGGCTTGTGTGTAACTGAAATCCAAATCTGATAGAATATTATAGACAGGAAGAAGAATAAGTAGCAGAAGTCAAACTCTATCAAGCGAAATTTGTTTGCTTTAATGAAATGCAAATATATTCTGACTGCTTTATAGTCTTGGGTTAACATTACTTTTAGTTGTATTCTGAAGAGTGTTCTAGATACTCTTTGCATACAAGACACTGCCAGTTTGACCTTCCTGGTTATTTCCTTGTAAATGCATTATCATCAAAGTTTTGAATCCTGAACAGACGATTTTCAGTTCCGTAATGTCAATGTTAAGAGACCAAGACTTCTGATTAATGTCAAGATTAATTCAGATAAAATACACATTAGGACAAGTGCAAAAGTTCCCATGAAGCCTAGAATAATAATTATTTAATTCACACATTTAAAAGTTAAAAAGTTAAAGATTATTGTAAAACTTGCATTGTGCTTTAATTGGTTTGACTTTGTATTTGAGGAGTGTTTTAAGGCATGAATACGTGAGGGCATGTATGAATAGCTCATCTGAAAAGGAATCTTTTACGTCTAAATTGACTAAGGATATATATTTCCAGTGAAGATTAAAATCTCTAGAGATGTTTGCAATTGAATGTTTGCCTTAAACATTCCATTTTCTACTTCATTATATACTGTATAAAGATTCTGAATAATTTTCTTATAAAATGACCTATATTTGAGTAACTTTATGGGAAATTTATTATACTATTTAAAACCATTCTATCAATTGTGCTGGACCTTGTAAAAGCTTAAAAGCTGTTCAATAACACTGCCCTTCCGCAATTTTAGGCAGAATACAGGTGTAATGCCGGCAGTTCACTCCTGCTGCTGTGCCGTACCTCCTGGCAGATACAGTAGCCAGGTTACCTCTCACCGATATGCCCTAGTCTGCGCTTTCTCCTGCTGAGCACTCCTATTTACCGCTTCTGCCTTCTTTGCTATGCCCAGGTCCACCATAGGCTGAACGCATGTGTGCGTCCTCTTAGCCCCTTAAGAGTCAAGCCCATTTTGACCATTTTGACAGCTGTCACGACCCCTACCATAGGCTTGCAATGAGGGGGAGGAGCGTGACGTCACATGGGGGCAGAGCCGTGATGTCACAATACTCCGGCCCCATGATCGTCAGTCATCAGACCCGGAGCGAACATGCTGGCAACGGAGTGCTGCGTGAAAGATCACGGGGGTCCAAAACGGCGGGACCCCTGCCTTTGGATAGGGGAAAAGATGACTTAGCGCCGGAGTACCCCTTTAAGGACTAGGCCAATTTTATTTTTGCAATTTTGTTTTTTCCTCCTCGCCTTCTAAAAATAGTAACTCTTTTATATTTTCATCCACAGACTAGTATGAGGGCTTTTTTGTGTGACCAGTTGTCCTTTGATATTGACATCACTCATTTTACCATAAAATGTATGGCGCAAGCAAAAAAAAATACTATTTGTGTGGGGTATGGATTTTGCAAATTTTGGAAGGTTTCGTTTTCAAGCCGTACAATTTACGGTAAAAATGACATGTGTTCTTTATTTTGTGGGTCAATACGATTAAAATAATACACATGATTACATACTTTTCTATTATTGTTGCGGTAAAAAAAAAATCACAAACTTTTAAACCAAATTAGTTTGTTTAAAATCCCTCTAATTTGACGACCTGCAACATTTTCATTTTTCCGTATAAGCAGAAATAAAACTTTTATGATTTCTTTTTATTCAGACATTTACTCATGCGGCAATACCAAATATGTTTATTGATTTTTATTTTTTTACATTTTTGGGGATAAAAGGGGAAATGGGGACATTTTTATTGGGGGAGAGGATTTTTCAATTATCTTTTATTTTATTTTTTAACTTTTTTTTACACTTTTTATGTACCCATAGGGGACTATTTATAGAAATCATTTGATTTATAATACTGTTCAGTGCTATGCATAGGGCATAGCACCGATCAGTTTTATTGTCTATCTTCTGTTCTGGTCTGCTCGATCCCAGTCCAGAGCAGAAGAAGCCAGGAATGTAACCATGCTGCCGCAGATGCCGTGATCTGTATTGATCATGGCATCTGAGGGGTTAATGAAAGACATCTGCGTGATTGTGGAAGTTGGTCATTACCAGCGGGTTCCTGGCTGCTATCAGCAACCGGGACCTACCGCACATGACCCGATCATCGCTTCGATGCTCGCGGTCATGTACAGGACGTAAATGTATGTCTTGGTGCTCAAAGTATCACCTCACCAGGATGTTCATTTATGTCATTGGTCGTTAAGGAGTTAAAGGGTCAGCGGACCCACCTAAAACTGGTCCCAGGTCAATAGTCTGTTAGCACCATCTATATCAGACAGGTCCCTTCATCATTTTTACTTCATTATGGCAATCCCATCCAAAAACACTGTTCTAGGAAAGTCAAATAGTTCTGTGGTGGGGGTGGATCCCTGGGATGATGTTCTCTCCCTAAAGAAATCTCTGAAAGAGGTGTTTATCTATTCTGTGTGGGTACTATATAGGAATTTGCCATAGCTGTAGTGCCAGTTTTACTTGAATTGTTTGTTTTCTGCCACAGTAATTTTTTTTCCTATTAGTTATTTCAATCTCTACTTTTTCCAATTTTTTACATAAAAAACCCTGTTGTTTCAAATACTCTGCTATCTGTTCGTATTTCTCAAGTTCTATCCTTAATTCGTTTATCTCTATATCATGTATTTGTATCAATTATTTTCTTCTTTCTATAACTAATTTTACCAAGCCTCTTGAGTGTTCTTTCAGTGTGTCATCCCATTTTCTATTAAATTCTGGGCTATCCAAGTCTCCAGCAGGGGACTTGGTCATACTCAAGCCTTTGGGTATCACATTTATATCCAGAAAATGGGACAAACTTTTAATTTCCTACTGATTTTTTTTTTCTTTTTGACATTGCATTTTCAAATTTTTTCTACTGAATATATAATTATCTATAGACTTTTATTTGGTCTCTAAATGTGACCATATATTCATTATAAAGTTGGAGCACGTTCAAACTAGGGATAACAACGAAAAATATAAAACTACAGGTGTGTGCAGCTCACAGCTATAGAGTCTGAGGCTTACGTGGTTAAGTACCGGTCCCACCCGGTCAGAAAAAGCTAATCGTAAAAACTAATAAACACACCTTTTTTATGTTTTATTATTTTTTTGTAATTTTTTTTTTTTTTATCAATATCTTATTTTTTTTTTAGATTTATTTATATATTTTTATTTTGTTTTTATCTCTATCTTAATTTTATTTATACTATTTATTTTATATCTACTTTATTATTTTAATTCTATTTATTTCTATTTTGTCCTATTGACATTTTTATTATATGTATATTAGTTTGTTTTCTTCACAGTATATAGTTTCCTTTACAGAATCTCTTTATAGTATCTGGTATATAGTAAGATATCTGTATCTATCGATGTAACAATGTGAATAAGGTCTGAATGGAACATGTAGTTCCTAGTTTATAATGTTAAGATAGATCCATTCCATGGTTTGCATATAATGTTAATCTATCTCTATTCAGCAGAATCTAATAGTCCATTCCATATGTTAGGTACAACTGCCATCCAATGAGAAACAGATGTGGACCGGGTATTTAAACAGAACACCTCACGGATCTAACATACACACTTTTATTCTTTTATCTACTGAAGAAGGGGTCGTGCAATTGTTCTAAGTACCCTGAAACGCGTCTAGTCTTCACTTTGTCTGAATACAGCACTATATACACCATTACCTGCTTTTTGACACTTGCATCCTTCCATGATCTGCATATAACGAGTATAGTGGAAGTCCCCTACAGCCCTCTGACGTCACCCGCCACAAGAGATGCCGCACGAGAAACATCCCACTCCTGCCGAAGTGGCGGCTTAGACAGCTGTGCCGGGATCCAGAGAGCACGGTATTAGCACATAGCGCATATTGCCAGCTACACCTTGGGAAAATCTCCCATGGCCCACGTAAAGACAGCGAACCAGCTAGAGAAAACAGCCGCGGACAATTCAATCAGGTCTGTCACAGTATACTGGTGAGACTTATCTGAACTGTATCTAAGATTGCATGTAACCAGACATATCCACTACAATACTATTATATGAACATTTAATCAGAAGTGCCGCAGTAATGATCGCCGGTCTATTAGGCCCTAACACTATATGTTAGCAAGTAATATTATAAGATCCTGAATTGCTTAATGCAGTAACGGTGCTGTTAATGATTATACATATCCACCACTAGGGCCCAGTGGTAGGACATATTATTAGTGCTTTTAATATATGTGTGTATATTTTTATTTGATGTAAATAAATACCTTGTGAAAATGAAGCACGTTCTGTTTATACTTCATTCTTACCATTATGTACCATACTATAAAAACCAACCATTTTGCGAAAGCTAAACTGTGCTCCACTGTCCCCCTCCCCCTCCTCCTCCTCCTTTTCCAGTTCAGCCCCCACAGGGCTCATGTGGCCATGAGATGTAGGCGCCACGTCTCCAGTGCCCTGAAGAGCCATCATTTCAAACACGTGTTGTAGGAAATTAAGCAGTGGAATGACATTGTTCATCCTTTAATCCTGGCGACTGACTAATAATGTAGCTTCCTCAAAGGGTATAGTATAGGGTCACGTATAGTTACACAGGGGAGTGATCCTATCCGCTTGGATCATCAAGAAATCGGTGATGGCTTTTATCTGTTCGTATAGTTGGTCCAACATATGGAGGGTGGAATTCCAATGTGTGGAAACGTCTTAAATCAGATTATGTTAGGGGATACCATTCTGATGTTGCAGCTCAAGGAGGGTGAGCTTTGCGATGTACAAGTGGCTGAAGTGCATGCAAAGTTTCCTTCCCATTGTTAGGATGTCTTGCAAATGGGAGGAACACTTCAGGAGCTGCTTGACAACCAGATTGAACACGTGTGCCATGCAGGGCGCATGGCTTTGCTTCCTTGTCGCAGCACAACACAAGATGTTCTTCCCACTGTCCGTCATCATGGTGCCCATTTTCAGTTTTCGTAGAGTCATGATTTGATTTCTTGATGAATGACTTTTAGCAGTTCCTCCCCTGTGTGACTCCATTCGCCAAGGTAAACCATGTAAAGAACAGCGTGACTTCGCCATGCCCTGAACACATGGTATGCTAGTGGGGCACTGAGACTTGTCCGTGCAGTGGAGGTTGAGGACACAGTGTAGAAAAAGAAGGCAGAGTCACACAATGTCACAGGACCAACAGCCTGAGAGCGTGGAGGTGGAGGCGGCGTGACCTGTCCAAGTTGCTGATGTGGCTGTGCAGGAACCACATTTACTCAGTGGGCCGTAAAGGACATGTATTGTCCCTAACTGTAGTTACAGCTCCACACATCGGCGCTGCCGTGTACCTTGGTACTCACCGACAGGCTCAAAGACTTGCCCACCTTCTGTTCCACAAAATTGTGCAAGGCTAGTACTGCCTTTTCGCATAGAAATAATGGCTTGGGACACTCCACCTCGGCTCGGCACAAGCCATCAGTTCTCTGAAAGGTGCAGAGTCCACCACTTTAAAAGGGAGGGACTGCAGCACCAGCACCTTGGACAGGAGCACATTCAGCTTCTGTGCCGTTGGATGAGTGGGCGCATATTATTGTCTCTTGGACATTGCTTCATCGATGGATTTCTGGTGGAATGACTGACTCGAAGTAGGAGGAGCAGAAGCATTTAAAGCGACAGAAGATGGGTATGACAGACAGCTGTCCCTTTGGCTGAGTTGGTGGAGCCATGGTTCTCCCAGGCTACTTTATGGTGATGCTACATATGTTGACGCAGGGTCGTGGTGCACAGATTGGGACTCTGGCCATGCTTCACCTTCTGCTGACACATCTTGCATGTGGCCAGGTTGATATCCTCCGGGTTTTGTCTGCACCTCACTGATGTCCTCAGGTTCCTCAACAGTGTCGGCTTCAGGACCCTGAACACTCGCAACACCACCTCCCACGCCACTCTACTCATCATTACTTGCCGCCCAGCGAAGGAAGCGGTGGCTGGGCAATAGCTGCTGACTGTCCTCTAGTAGATTGTCCTCACTGAATAGTGGAGCTGAACCCACAGCATACAATACTGTGGTCATGCCAACTGAGGAACCCACCGACTGTTGACTTGGGGTGTCAGATATCACTTGTGATGAAGTGGATGACCGTGTTAACCAATCAATGACAACAAATGGGTTGCTGGTCGAGACATGACCGCTAGCTGATAACGGGAGCTCAGGCCTTTCGCTATGACTCCTGCTGCAACTCGCCCCTACTCTGCTGCGACCTCTGCCTGATGAATTTAGACCTCTGCCACTCCTGGCAGGTCCTGGCACTTCTCTGCCTGACATACTTATAGACCAGCTGAGTGCATATATATTACACATATGAGAGGAGGACAATACGCTCCACTACCCTTAAAACTGTATTAGACTACAGAAACAAGTGTGTAGCTTTGGCTGGCCTTTCACAGTAACTAGGCCCAAATTAGTTAAACAGGAAAATATATAAAGTACACCACGTAGGTGTACGTACAGTTTACACTTATGAGAGGTGGACAATACACTCCACTACAAACTTTATAAGGCTACAAAAATAATTGTATAGCTTTGGCTGGCCTTTCACAGTAATAAGGCCCAAATTAGTTTAACAGGAAAATATATAAAGGACACCACGTAGGTGTACATACAGTTTACCCTTATGAGAACTGGACAATACTTTCCGCTTAAAACCGTATAAGGCTACAGACACAAGGGTGTAGCTTTGGCTGGCCTTTCACAGTAACTTGGCCCAAATTATTTTTTCAGGGAAAAAAAAGTGTACACAAGGTAGGTGTTTACACTTATTAGAGCTGGACAATACGCTCAGTTTAACCTGTTAAGGACCAAGGGCGTAAACTTACGCCCCTAGTCCCACTCCTGTGATATAATGCGGGGTTACACGGTAACCCCGCATCATATCACGGCGGGCCCGGCGTCATAGTGAAACTGGGACCCGCCGCTAAAAGCGTGCGGCACTGATCACGGTGCCACGCCCTATTAACCCTTTAGCCGCGCTCTCAAAGCTGAGCCGTGCGGCTAAAAGTGAAAGTAAAATGTGCCCTTAGCTCAGGGAGCTGTTCGGGATCGCCGCGGTATAATCGCGGCATCCCGAACAGCTGTACTTCAGGAGGAAGGTCTCTTACCTTCCTTCCTGCAGTCCGATCGCCGAATGAAAGCTTCAAGCCTGAGATCCAGGCTTGAGCATTCAATCACCGAGAACACTGATTGATGCATTCCTATGGAGATGCATCAATCAGTGGTAAAGATCAGTACATGCAATGTTATAGCCCCCCCTGGGGGCTATAATATGGCATAAGAAAAGTGTAAAAAAATCATTAAGCCTTTCAATGATCCCTTCCCCTAATAAAAGTTGGAATCACCTGGCATTTCCAAGAATAAAAAAAAACAGTGTAAATAAAAATAAAAATAAACATATGTGGTATCGCTGCGTGTGGAAATGTCAGAATTATAAAAATATACCGCTTTTTAAACCGCACGTTCAATGGCGTACGCGCAAAAAAATTCCAAAGTCCAAAATAGCGTAGTTTTGGTCACTTTTTATATCATTAAAAGATAAATAAAAAGCGATTAAAAAGTTCCATCAATGCAAAAATGGTACCGACAAAAACTTCAGATCACAGCGCAAAAAATTAGCCCTCATAGCCCCATGAACATGGAAAAATAAAAAAGTTATAGGGCTCAGAAAATGACAATTTTAAACATATAAATTTTCCTGCATGTATTTATGATATTTTTTCAGTAGTAATACAAAATCAAACCTATAAAAGTAGGGTATCATTTTAACCGTATGGACCTAGAGAATAAAGAAAAGGTGTCAGTTTTAACTAAAAATGTACTACATAGAAGCGGAAGCCCCCAAAAGTTACAAAATGGCATTTTTTCTTTCAATTTTGTTGCACAATGATTTTTTTTTCCATTTCGCCATAGATTTTTGGGTACAATGTCTGATGTCATTACAAAGTAGAATTGGTGGCGCAAAAAATACACCATATTACAAATTTTTAGGTGCAAAATTGAAAGAGTTATGATTTTTTAAAGGTAAGGAGGAAAAAACGAAAGTGCAAAAAATGAAAAACGCCTGGTCCTTAAGGGGTCAAAACTGTATAGGCTACAGAAACAAGGGTGTAGCTTTGGCTGGCCTTTCACAGTAGCAAGGCCAAAATTTGTTTTTCAGGAAAAAAAAACATACACCACCTATGTATGCACAGGTTACACTTATGAGAGGACAATAAGCTCCACTACGCAACCTGTATTAGGCACTGTAATCAGGTGACTATGGCTTTTCATGCTTACCCTAACTGGCCCCTGTTAGATTTACAGTTGTAGTATAACCAACTGCAGCAGTACAGAATCGCTGTGTAGTAGAGTCCAGTACAGTATTATTAGGCACTAATAGCAGGTGACAATGGCACTTGCTGCTCTGCCTGACTGGCCCCTTTAAGCTTTAGACTTGCTGTAAACCCCCCTGCAGCAGTGGAGTCGCTGTGTATTACACCCGAAAGTGTACTTTCTCTCTCAGTGCTTTTATGCAGTGATTTGGGCTTGTGGAGAATTGCTGCTGTAAATCTGTATTTCTCTGCAATGCACACAATGCTTTTTCTCTCCCTGCAGTGAACCGCTCTCTCTGAAATAAAATGCTGAAGTGACTGGCCGCAAGATGGCTGCCAATTATATAGGGCTGTGACATCACAGGGCTGGCTGGCTGCTGATGGGCTACATGCTGCTTATGATTCAGGGTTATCCCGCCTACACGCCTTGCCACCTTCCCAGAGTTCCTTGTCCCATGTCCTCACATGTGGATCCACCATTTTAGATGCCCTGGAGCCTGGACCGCGCTAAATGGAATTTAATTAAGCGATTTGTGTGATCGAATTGTGCCGATATTTGGATTTGCTGCAAAGAGAATTTTCATGCAACAGTAATTGTGATTTAAGGTATATATGTTATATATCATTTTAAAGTCAAGCTTTAAACAATTGATTTGTATTCGGAGAAAAAGAAATGTGCCGCAACAGGTTTATTACTTCACACTAACTATATGAAAACAAAAGGCGTTGGTACATACAACAATGCACTTATTATGCTATATTAAGAATATTGAAATACATAGGAGAACAGTTGTTTGTGTTCTTTTGTAAGTATCTTAATACAATAGAGACATTTACAGTGACATATTATAAAACACAGCTTTGGCTATGACAATTTATCAGTGTATTTCCATGAAAGCATTAGGTTATTACCAGATAAACAACACAAGCGATCATGAAGAATATAGTGTTCATTTGAGTAAAGCCAAGGAAATACCAACATAATGAGGAAATTATATAGTCACTTTTACAGTTAATAATAAAATAAAAAATACAATGATCAAGTTATAACATATACCATATTTAAAATGTAGATTTTATAATTTGTAACTATGGCTAACAGCAGACTAAGGGTAAATGCACACTAGACAGATTTGCTGCAGAATTACAGCACCAGCAATGTAGATGGGTTTTTTGAAATCTCATCTACACACAGCAGAAATTTTCCTCAAAGGGGTACTCAAGTGGAAAACCATTTTTTTTATATCAACTGGTGCCAGAAAGTGACACAGATTTGTAAATTACTTCTATTAAAAAATCTTAATCCTTCCAGTACTTATCAGCTGCTGTGTACTACAGAGGAAGTTGTATAGTTCTTTTCAGTCTGACCACAGTGCTCTCTGCTGACACCTCTGTCCATGTCAGGAACTATCCAGAGTACAAGCAATTCCCCATAGCTAACCTCTGCTGCTCTGGAGAGTTCCTGACATGGACAGAGATGACAGCAGAGAGCACTGTGGTCAGACAGAGAAACACTATAAAACTTCCTCTGTAGTGTACAGCAGCTGATAAGTACTGGAAGGGTTAAGCTTTTTAAATAGAAGTCATTTACAAATCTGTTTAACTTTCTGCCACCAGTTGATTAGAATTTTTTTCCACTAAAGTACCCCTTTAAATTGACCTGCAGTGAGGAATTTAAAGCACAATTGTTATGAAGTCCATTTTTTCCAATTTTACCCCCAAAAAAGCATTTAAAAAATAATTAATACTCATATTTGGTATCGCTGCGTGTGTAAAAGTCTGAACTATTAAAATATATTGTTAGTTATCCGTTATCCCATATGGTGAACGGCGTAAACGTAAAAAAAACAATCCAAAATTGCAGCTTTTTTGTCACTTTTTATTCCCAGAAAAATGTATAAAAATGTATGAAAAAGTAAAACCTAAGCAAAAGTGGTACTGATAAAAACTTTAAAATTTTCCCACATAAACAATATTTGTTTGGTTGCGCCGTACATTTTATGATAAAATAAGTGATGTAATTACAAAGTACAATTGGTGACGCAAAAAGCGCCCTCATATGGGTCTGTGGATGGAAATATAAGAGAGTTATGATTTTTAGAAGGTGAAAATGAAAATGCAAAAATAAAATTGGTCTGTTCCTTAAGGCCAAAGGACCAGATCATTTTATATTTCAATAGTAATTACAATAAGAGAAAAAAAAGGGAAAAAGAAAAAGACAAAACCATATTTCTTATCTCTTAAAATTCCTTAATAGAATCAATATTTTAACCCCCCTCAACCCCCCACTCCTCCTTTTTTACATACACAAAATAATTTTTTACTTGAGGCCTGCAGCCCCTCCCCTGCCACCCTCTCACTCTCCTCTCACCTCCAACAAATCTGTAACTTTTCTGCAAATTAATTCATCTGTGCATATTTTCATGTGGATTTGCTGCAGATTTTCTGACTCTGTTTATACTAACTTGAACTCAGATCACATAGATCATAAAGTGATGTGTTTTTGATTCAGCAGAACTGCAGGAAGAAGCAAAACCGCTAACCTACCATGTATCATTTATAATAATGGTGTAACTGTATGTTCCAGAGGAGTCTTTGGCTACCCCCAAGGACTAGGGCCTCGGTGTGACTTTTAATTCTGCACCATTTAATTCTTATAGCCATTCCCTGATTGCAGAACGTCCTGGTATTATTTATGAAATCAGCCTGAAGGATACTATAAGATTCTGATCAAACAACAGAGATTCCTGGCCGATACCACTGACAGCAGCTTCCTCTGGAATATGGTACCTTATTTCCAATCTGCCATAGACAGCAAGTGTCATCTCATTCATTGCAGCGCAATACCAAAAGTTTTCCGTCAGATTCTACCGGAAGATTGAATATGTTCAATCTCCTGGGGCAATCCAATTGTGCATTGGAAGTTCTGCTACAAAACTTCTGTAGAGTGAACTAAGCAGCAGAATCCCATTGAGATCAATAAGAATCTGCTCTAATGAAACCATGTGGACTTTTCATGTGGCCCTAAAAATGCTTGTTCCTGCTGTACTCATTGCAAAAGGGAGCAGATAACTTTATATTAAGCACCAGCTCAATATACAGTATATATATATATATATATATATATATATATATATATATATATATAGCCTTTAAATTAGATGCAAATTTGAATGTTTACTTTAGGCACAACACCAACTTTACTGAGATGGAAAGAGAACTTCTTGGAAAGAGAACTTCACACATGTGCAAATCCATAAGACTTTAACCTCTTAAGGACGCAGGGCATACCTGTACATTCTGCGCTTGGTACAGGTATATAACGCGGGGTCGCGCTGTGACCCTGCGTCATACCAGGTCAGTCCCGGCAGGTAATGAAAGCTCATAGCGTGCAGCAGTGATCGTTGTGCCGCGTGCTATTCACCCTTTAGATGCAGCGTTCAAAGTTGATCACCGCATCTAAACTAACAAATATACACTCCAGGCAGCTCAGTCGGGCTGATCGGGACCATCCCGGTGAAATCCCCATGTCCCAATAAGCTAGAACGTGAGCGGAGGGTGCCTTATCTGCCTCCGTCACATCCGATCAGTAATTGATTGCACCAAGCCTGAAGTCCAGGCTTGAGCAATCGACCGCCGATAACACTGATCATTGCCGTGTTAATGCACGGCAATGATCGGTGTAGCAGATCAGTGTGTGCAGTGCTATAGCCACTAGGGGGGGCTATAACACTGAAAAAAAAAGTGTGAAAAAAAGTTAATAAAGAACATTTAACCCCTTCTCTAATAAAAGTAAGAATCACCCCCCTTTTCCCATTTAAAAAAAAAACTGTGTAAATAAAAATAAACATATGTGGTATCACCACGTGCAGAAATGTCCAAGCTATAAAAATATATTATTAATTAAACCACATAGTAAATGGCGCACGGGCAAAATAGCGTATTTTTGGTCACTTTTTATATCATGAAAAAATTTATAAAAAGCGATCAAAACGTCCTATCAATACAAAAATGGTACTGATAAATACTTCAGATCACGCCACAAGAAATGAGCCTGCATTTTGGCCCGTACACAGAAACAATTAAAAGTTATAGGGGTCAGAAGAAGACAATTTTTTTAACGTATAAATTTTCCTGCATGTAGTTATGATTTTTTTTCAGAAGTACAACAAAATCAAACCTATATAAGTAGGGTATCATTTTAACCATATGGACCTACAGAAGAAAGATAAGGTGTAATTTTTACCAAAAATGCTCTGCATAGAAACGAAAGCCCCCAAAATTACAAAATGGCATTTTTTCTTCAATTTTGTCTCACAATGAATTTTTTTTCTATTTTGCCGTGGATATTTTGGTAAAATGACTAATGTCACTGCAAAGTAGAATTGGTGGCGCAAAAAAAAAAAGCCATAATATGGAATTTTAAGTTCAAAATTGAAAGCGTTATGATATTTAGAAGATGATGAGGAAAAAATGAAAATGCAAAAATGGAAAAACCTTGAGTCCTTAAGGGGATAAATAGAAAATAGCACTTTGTGAACATTTGTTAATGAACAATCTCTATAAAGGTCTATATGATTCATGATGTCCTAGTTGATCAATCTTATGTAGAGAATATCGAAAGTGAAAACTAATCAAAAATTGGGATTTTCTTAAGACATTTTATGTCTAGTACCATATATTTATTTTGCCAAATGACAACTCGGCACTGAATATCTTGAATTACTCAATACAGCCAGTGGTATAATTTATATGACCATAAATCTTCTCATGGGAAAGATATAGATTTAATACAAATTGTTTATATGTTAAAACTTTGTCCACATCAACCTTATTTATGTAGGAAGAAAATTTCTGAAGATTGATGTCCTCTGTAAGATTAAAAGAAGTTCAGGCTCATAACTAAACCTTATCCACAAAGACTGGAACTGGGAGACAAGTACATAGATATTTTTTAAGTATACAAGCCGTGCAGTAAGTCAGGAAGGACAATATTGCAACAGTGAACAAGGAATGGGAATTGTGCAATTTTGTTTTTTCTAGCTCCTCTAAGTGATGAAACCATAATTCACTTGCTGAGAGCTAACAGAAGGTAATTTTATGGTTACCAAGAAGAATGAGTTTTCATTTCTTTGGTATGGTTACTATATAAATTTATTGGTATACTTTGTATGTATTTCATTATAAATTCTGTTAGTACTACAAGGAGACATATTGGCAAAGCATGTATGAAACTGATGGTTTAACAGACAGATCAGGGAACCCTGTAATTCAAAATGAAATAAGCTCAAAAGATACTTGTGAACACATAATAAATTGGCTGTACTGGTATGAAGACCACAGCTTCATTTTGCATCAAATGATCTATATTTTGTTATCAACTCTACAATGTTATTTATGGTATTTGTTGTTTTACTTACTATAAACACATTGTCATAAGATTAAATAATGATAATAAAAAAATAATATAAATAAAATATATATATGTATTTGGCCACTTAATTTATTTCATTTATATTTATAGGAAATACATTTTTTGTTAACCAGAGTTCACAGGCTTCTAATACAAAATAAAATTGAATAATAATAAATTGTTTGTTTCTCTAGCTAAATTGCTTTAAAGCTTTGAAGATTTGTAATTCAAAAGTCTGGAAAAGCTGATTTGACAACTGATACAAGTTTTTAATAGAAGTCATAAAAAAGTCAGTCGTTGCAAATATTACTACTACAAATGATAAACTGAATTCATGGCAATGACTTAACATAGTAAATAGATAAATCTTTTGTTAAAAAAAATACTATAGGTGATGATCTGACATAGACATATGATATAGGCTGACCATTGAATGTCAGATTATCCACAAATGATACCTGTTTACAATAATCGACTAATATTTACTTACAGGAGATGGTAAAACTGTTCACATTATTGTCATGGATCCTATTTTTTCAAGAACCATTACAAAATAACTGGACTGCATATGGTAATTTTTACTCTCATTATGACAGGTCCCTCACAACGACTTACAAACTACAAATCAGTGATGTTGATTCTAACACTGCTTATCTTTTTTTTTTTTTTTTTACTACGTGGCTCCATTTCCAAATATACAATTGACTCTTCTGCCCCCTTTCCATCACGTGGTCATCATGACAGGTCCTCCTTTAACCACATTGTCTTCTAGCCTGCACTGCTGAGCTCTACTGGCACATGTATTGGTCACATAATTGTGACATCATCATAGGTCCTTTACCTACAGCATGTAGCAGATACAGAGCAGGTCCTGGTCGAGCAGTCACGGCTGTTGTGTTGTGTGTGGAGATCTCTGCTCCTCATTGACTGCTCAACCAGAACCTGTTCTGTATCTGCTAGATCAGCAGTACCGGATAAGAGAGAATGTAGCTGAAGGACCTGTGATGTTGATGATGATCATATGACAGGAGTGGAAGGAGAATATGTAGGGTTAAATGTTCCCTGTAGAGAATGGAGCTCTGGTCATGAATATTAATAATGAGGACATTGTACAGGGTGAAACAGGGTGGGCAGAAAAGTGCACAAAGTGGCTGGGAACATCCCTCTGCTCCAAAGCACTTCATTTTCATATTTGGATTTTCAGGCACAACTTAGAAATGGGACCACGTTTGAAAAAGAAAAAGATAAACTGTGTTAGAATTAGCATCACCAGAATATAACTCTGTACCAGCAGGTTAGTGCAGGTAATAGTGGTGACAGGTTTCCTTTTAGCAGTTTAATCAGGTCTTTCATTAGGCATTGATGTAAGTAAAAAAACATATTTATATGATAACGTACAGAAGCCCAGGGAAAGCGCAGCTGGAACAGTGGAAGGAGAATGCTGTGATTTGTAGTCCTCACATTGGTCATCATCTGAGTCACCTGATCAAAGTAAGAAGAGGGTTTCCACAGTGACTTCTCACAGTCCTTGAGCTAATGCAATGAAAGGGGGGTGGGGTTGCACTTAACTGTGAATAGTATTTGTAGTTCCTTTGGGTCCCTGGCTAATGTTTGGGATGCCCTTAGAATTTGTGTGTGAAAACAAAAGCCAGACAGTATTAACTTTACCTAGAGTCCCAGGAGCTGGTCATTCTTTAGTCCTTGCTCTTTATTACTATGGCTTTCTCCCTTTAGCAGAATGTAGTCCATGGGACAGGCTCAATTATGGCAGAGCTCAAAGGCAGGAAAATATGTCTGCTTGTCTGACTGACACCACAATTACCATTGGTAAAGATATGGGACTTGGAAGAAAGGCAGCACTAGGCCTGGCCAGAAGCCTAAAGTTCTAGACCTTGTGTAGGATTTGTACGGTCTACCTTTGTCCCAGGTTTCACTTTACAGTAAAATGTACTTCCTCTTCCTCTTTGTAAGGTCCTTGCTCCCTTGTAAAGCTTTGCAGTTGTGTCTGTGTGTGTGTGTGTGTAGGTTAACCCTTACAATGCTCTCAGCTTTGTCATAGTTACAATGGCATGACATTATAAACATTATAAAAGCAAAGCAAATAAATATATAACGTTATAAATATCAATGGCTTGGTATTCCCTAGGAATATGACACCAAACCACAGTGATGCCAGTGGGACATGAATGGTTCCTTCGAAATATAATTTTGGTCAAGAAATACCTTAAGAGTATTAGCTATGGGAAGTGCAGAAGTAGCAAAGCACCTGGATCCTAGTGCCTCAGGGGGCCCAAAGTCCACTCTTTCAGTATTGGAGGTAATAATAAATAAAAAAAACGGTTAGGTGAGGCATGATAAGACATGATAAATTGGGCATCTGCTCACATTTTTCTGGCATGAACAATTATAAACACGCAAAATGTTAATGGTTAAATTAAAATAAAACAATCTTTTATCTGGCAATGGTGCCATGTTGGCAGCTAAAGGTTCATACCACTAAATTTTATATATATATATATATATATATATATATATATATATATATATATATATATATATATATATATAATGGCCAACTATTTTATATTTCAAGTTGGAATTTCACTTCAAAAGTTGTAGACAAAACACTTGTTTTAGTTTCTTAACCAGAAATGTCACATCATATAAGTTCAAAGAATGTGTTTTTCTGTCATTTGTTAAGTACACAAGATACTACTAAACTAACAGATCCTTTTGCAGTCACAGAACAATAGGACAAGGATATTTGTGGTCACTGACATGTTTGTGGAAGTTTTGTGCTGACACTACTAAATGTAATGGCTTCATAGACATGTATAAATTCAGTAGTCATTGTAGTGATATTTGTTATGTTTAAGGTAAAACCAATAGTAATTTTACTTATAGTTTATTAGTTAGTGAGGAAGAAACAAAAGCAATGTTAAAGGATTTCACAGAGTATATTTCGGAAAAAAAACGCTACAGTTTTTGTAATTGTTTTTAGAGCCAAAGGCAGGAGTGGATTCTGAAGAAAATAGAAACATTTAGAAAGGATATACACTTCTCCTTTCTGCTGGATCCACGTCTTGCTTAAAAAGCTTTAAAGGGGTACTCCGGTGCTTAGACATCTTATCCCCTATCCAAAGGATAGGGGATAAGATGCCTGATGGCGGGAGTCCCACCGCTGGGGACCCCCGCAGCTGGGGACCCCCGTAATCTTGCACGCGGCATCCCGTTTGTAATCAGTCCCCGGAGCATGTTCGCTCTGGGACTGATTACCGGCGACTACAGGGTGGCGTGTGACTACACGCCCCCGCCCCAGTGCGATGTCACACTCCGCCCCTCAATGTAAGCCTACGGGAGGGGGCCTGATAGCTGTCACGCCCCCTCCCGTAGGCTTGCATTGAGGGGTGGAGTGTGACATCACACAGGGGCGGGGGCGTGACGTCAAACGCCACTCCCGCCCTGTAGTCGCCAGTAATAAGTCCCAGAGCGAACACGCTCCGAGGACTGATTACAAACGGGGTGCCGCGTGCAAGATCACGGGGGTCCCCAGCGGCGGGGGTCCCCAGTGGCGGGGGTCCCCAGCGGCGGGGGTCCCGCGATCAGGAATCTTATCCCCTATCCTTCGGATAGGGGATAAGATGTCTGCGCACCGGAGTACCCCTTTAAAAACTGCATTGGCTTTTTTTTTTTTTTACCAAATAATGTTGTGTTCAAAACCACCCTCAAAGTGTGTTTTTATTTTGTGTGTACTGAAAAAAATGCTGTTTGCCATAGTTGAAAAGTCCTTGTAGTCCTTGTTGTTTTAGGCCTAAAGCCTTCAGCTCCTTTATTTTTATGCTTGTGCTCTGACCTTATCCTGCTTTTTTCCACACATGGGGAAAATACTTTATTTGACCCATAATATGTAAATCCAAACCATCATTGATCTGCCAACTGGATCCACAAAGGAAGAGTGGGGGATGGGCACTACACACGTGTATAAGGCAGAGTTAAAGCAAGCACTGAGTGAAGATCCCGGGGAAACAGGTGCTATGGGGTGCAAGACACTAGCAGGAATAGGCAATTCCACAAATAAAAAACAAAAAAGAGAAAAGAATATGACTGCACTCACCATAATATACAAAATCAGTTTAGGCTTTTATTGCGGCAAAGTCTTATAGAACAATGCTATAGATAATATTCACCCGGGTGCAGGGAGGGAAGGAGGCTACCAGCTGGTAGCAGGAGCATATCAGAATGACAGCGCGGTTTCGCGTCTGAGACACATCATCCGGTTCCTGATCCATTGGATTCCTTAGTCAAGTATATATGGAGAGAGGGGGAGGAGGAAAAGTGACCCAGTCACCATTTTAAAGGTACATGACAGAAAAAAGAAAATATTTAAAACCAATAGAAAAAACACATCTCTTGCTATATTACAGGAATGAGCTGAAATAATTTCTTCTTCAGGTCAAGTGGCCCTAAAGCTTTTAGTATTGTGATCCATTTTGCATCGCATTGAAGTAGTTTTTGATGTCTGTCTACACCTTGCGATTGCTGTGGAATGTGTTGTAAGCCTGCAAATTGGATTTCATTGTTTTTATTGTTGTGATGTGTTTCCATGTGGGCAATAAAACGAGTGGCCCCTACTTTCGTACGTAGAGAGTAGGGATGCTCACGAAATCTTATATTATGGTTTCTTTTTGTTTTGCCCACGTAAAAACAACCGCAGGTACAAAGTAAGCAATAGACAGTGTCCGCAAGGAAAATTTCCATTAGGTATATTTTTACTGAGCCAATTTTGCTCACTATTAGATTTATTTATTTTATTGTATTTTATGTAATCTGAAATAGTTTTATTTTTTCTAAATGTTACTATTGGTTTATTTTTTGCTATATCTTGAATTAGGGGGTCCTGTTCTAGCATGTACCAGTTAGACCAGATAGCGTTTTTTATTATCTTGTTCATGGGGCTATTATTAAATTAAAAAAAAGTTTTTTATTTTCAGTTTTATTTTCAGTTTTTGTCTTAATTTTATTTGGGACAAGAAGTTTTTTTCTTTCTCTCTGTTCGGCTTTTTCAAAAGCTTCTTCAATTGATTTTTCAGGATATTTTCTTTCTCTTAACAGTTTTTTTAGATCTTCTGCTTGTTTGAGGTATTGAATTCAATCATTATTGATTCTTTTTAATCTAATGAATTGTGAAGAGGGAATATTATTTTTAATGTATAACGGATGTGAACTATTGTAGTGTAACATAATTTTTGGCTATATTTCTCCTGCAACTAGTAGTTTTTAAATTGAGATTGTCAATGTTCAAAGTTACATCTAAAAAGTTAAGGGTTTTACCAACATATTCATACGTGAAGAGCATGTTCATATTGTTGTTATTAAGATAGTGTACAAATTCTATAAATTCATTTTCAGATCCGTCCCAAACAATTAAAACATTGTCCACATATCTCAGGAACCGCTTCACAAAGGGGGTGAAGGGGTTCCTGAGAGTGTGTACGTTTGTAAGCTCAAATATAGCAAGATATATGTTTGCTCGGGGACATGAGACAGGGGACCCCATTGGGGTACCATGTAATAGTTTTTTGGCAAGAATCCTATACTCTGGTGTCATTAGATGTTGAAGCCCTCTACACCCGTATCCCCTGGGATGTGGGTGTAGAGGCAATGACATATTTTTTATCCTATTCAGGGAAATCAAAAGAATTTATTAAATTTGTAGCATTAATGTTTGTACTAAATAACAATACATTTATGTATGAAAATTGTTGGTACAAACAATTATATGGTACCCCAATGGGGTCCCCTGTCTCATGTACCCTAGCAAACATATATCTTGCTATATTTGAGCTTACATACATCCACACTTTCAGGAACCCCTTCACCCCCTTTGTGAAGCAGTTCCTGAGATATGTGGACAATGTTTTAATTGTTTGGGACAGATCTGAAAAATAATTTATTGAATTTGTACACTACCTTAATGACAACAATATGAACATGCTCTTCACGTATGAATATGGTGGTAAAACCCTTAACTTTTTAGATGTAACTTTGAACATTGACAATCTCAATTTAAAAACTACTAGTTACAGGAAAAATATAGCCAAAAATTTTCTGTTACACTACAATTCCCTATTCACAATTCATTAGATTAAAAGGAATCAATAATGATAGAATTCAATACCTCAAACAAGCAGAAGATCTAAAAAAACGGTTAAGAGAAAGTAAATATCCTGAAAAATTAATTGAAGAAGCTTTTGAAAAAGCCGAACAGAGAGAAAAAAAGAACTTCTTGTCCCAAATAAAATTAAGAGAAAAACAGAAAATAAAAACAAAAATAAAAATAAAAATTTTTCATTTCATAATAGCCCCATGAACAAGGACACAGGACCCCTTAATTCAAGATATAGCAAAAAATAAAACTATTTCAGATTACACAAAATACAATAAAATTAATAAATCTCATAGTGAACAAAATTGGCTCAATAAAATATACCTAATGGATATTTTCCTTTTGGACACTGTAACTATTGTAAAAATAATCTCAAAAAACTATATATAAAATTAGGTTGATATACTGTTAAAGTAAATCAATTTATTACCTGCAAAACTATGTCGTCTATTGCCTACTTTGTAACTGCGGTCATTTTTACGTGGGCAAAACAAAAAGAAACCTTAATATAAGATTTTGTGAGCATCCCTACTCTCTACTTACGAAAGTAGGTGCCACTCGTTTTATTGCCCACATGGAAACTCATCACAACAATAAAAACAATGAAATCCAATTTGCAGGCTTACAACATATTTCACAGCAACCTCAAGGTTTAGACAGACATGAAAAATTACTTCAATGCGAGGCAAAATGGATCACAAAACAAAAAGCTTTAGGGCCACTTGGCCTGAATGAAAGAAATTATTTCAGCTCATTCCTGTAATATAGCAAGATATATGTTTTTTCTATTGGTTTTAAATATTTTCTTTTTTCCTCCTCACCCTCTTTCCATATATACTTGACTAAGGAATCCAATGGATCAGGAATCGGATGAAGCGTCTCTGACATGAAACCACGCTGTCGTTCTGATACGCTCCTGCTACCGGGCTTTTCTCTTTTTTTTTTTTGATGTGCCAACTGGTTTGATGTCAGTTATTTATGTAAAATATGTGCTAGAGACACAGGGCCAGAGGTATCCTCTGCACTCATCTTAATGGGAACCTGTCATGAGATTTTACCATATATAAAGCATGGCAACACTTTATGTAAGATAAAATCTTTTTCCTCAACATCCCTGAAAGAATGGTGAGGATATGATGTTAGAAAGTAGTCCCCTGGGCAGGAAGCTGTACTCACCTAGTCATGTCTGCACCGTCTTGCCCCCTCATCGTGATTGACAGCCTGGGCACAGCCCGCATCATTGCTCTGCTCTGTCTGCTTAGTAAGCAAAGCGGTGATGCAGTCTTTCAATGAAGGGCACGATTACAGCCAATTGGTATAGCTCCCCACCCAGGGGACTACTTACGGGACCAGCGGGGGAGACTTTCTAACTTCATATCCTCTCCATTCCTGCGGGCAGAAACGTCTCACACTTTATACATATAGGAAAAATCTCATGACAGGTTCCCTTTCAACTTGAAGCCAGGAGAAGAATTTGTCATGGTTATTCTGTACAGTATGTTATGGTAAATAACCAGAAGAAATATATTGCAAGTTTTTAGAGCAAAGAAGTCTCTTCATCAGGCAAGTTTACAAATGAACAACTGAAAAACAATACTTTCGTGCTTTTTGAGACCAAAATATTTACCATGAAAAGGATTTTTCTGGCAAACACAGTATGTGATCTTTTGCTGCACAACGCGAAAATGGTTATAATGTGAAAAACTTGTATCTATACCATAAAACACTGGTGAAGGAAGATAGCATCTAGTAAGCAGTGTGGTATTCTGTTTGCTTAGCAATCACACCTCTTCTTCTTTCAGCATTACTAAGTGTTACTACAGACACTGGTAGAACTGCTGGTTACTGGTAGTGCTATCTTGTACTCAAGAGAAGTCCTCTCCATGCTATACAAAGCATTTGTGTTTTTAAATGACAATGTTGTTACAACATATTCTCATTACTTAAAGTACAAAAACAAATGTATAAGAAATGGATTGGAAGACAAAATGCTAATAATGCTGTTGATTGGTTAGTGAACAGAAAACAGATGAGAATTGGATACTAAAATGCTAATATTTCATGGTCCTATAAGGGACTGTATTCTCTCTTCAAAGAATGGTTTGACAATATGCATCTAAGTGACTTAAAAAGAAAGAAATTATTGCTTCATCAAGAAGTTGTGAGGGCCATACATCCTTTTTCTATTCTTTATTTTTAATGTGTATACATTGTTACTGGTTACTCATAGAAGGGCAGGATAAACACCTATTCCCACCATGATGTAGAACAGCCACAATACTATATGGGGGAGGTCGCACAGGTGCAAAATACTAAAGAACAACCACTCACACTCCTACTATTCATGAGTGGGATAGCTGTTTATTATTATAGTTACACATAGATAATGCATACAAAGTATGACAGTTACATGATAGCTTGTAGTGCACCATGCTAGCTTACAACCTATTAGCTGCCAATCTGGTTTCTTCTTAAGGTCTCAGAAGAAGTACCTAAAGAAGAAACCAGACCAGATTCGTAATATGTAGTATGTTTTAATAAACCAATTTTATACATCCATCTGGACTACTTCTTTGGAAGTGCCCAGTGATCATCCTTGGAGTGTGGTGTGGTTTTGGATTCCATTGTTTGTGCCTTGAGCTTGTGGAGGAAGGTGCAGCAGCCTTAAGTGATTAAGCGATTAAACGTGCTGTGTCGGTGTCTTCACCACCGCCATAGGTCCTTGGCTCAATTGTTTTAACCTTTTGTTCACACTAGGGAGCACTCTTGTTTTCTGTTGTTTCAATCATGTTTTTAGGGGTGTTCTGGGGTCTAGGATATAAAAGTGACTGTAGAGAGTGGGTGGTACACTTGAGGTTTTTACCCTGCTTAACTAGGAGTCCAGGTGGGGCACTAAGAGTAATAAAAGAGGTAGGATACCTGTAAACAAGGGCAAAGTTTTTGTGTATCTGAAAAGATGTTGAAAGAGTGAGATCTACTGTAGACACTGGAACACAATATTGCACATTGATCTGGTGACGTTGAGTGCATATACTGCAGGATGATCTTTTTATGTGATAACCTCTGTGTGTCTGAAGCCAAAGGCAAGTAGAATTGGACTTGTTTCTGATGGACTTTATTTATTATTATTCTTTTTAGTGCTGTGGCACTTGATGATCTTCTAAGCATGAGATTGAAAACATTCTGGCCTTGATTTATATCATTGTTACACCACCTGCTGGCAACTTTATGAAAAGCAATGTGTTTCCAAAATTGGAAAACAAATACAGTTTTCTAAATGAAGTTAAAAACATGAGAATTCATAGAGTTTCCAGAATTATAGCACAATGTTAACTAGATGTTGACTGGCACCTATTACCCCCTAAGTTTCCTTTATTTAATCACTATCCTCTAAATAATGGAATCATGTATGAAGACTAAAATTGTACGCAGTTTGTCCCTTCATCTCCTTCTAGCAAGAAATTAGTTTACATTTGCCTTCCTGCTTCCCATGAATGACCAGTGCACACTCCTAAACTATACAACTTTAGGGTGCGTTCACACAAGCAGATTGTGTTTAAACCCACAGAGGGTTTCAGGAATGTTAAACACACTGTGCTGCAACTGTATCTCTCTGCTACAAAGTTTGAATGGAGCAACACAGCACCTACTGCCCAGTGAAACTGCTTAATGCAGCTATCCAGGCGAGTAAGCATAGGGATCATCTGTTCTTGAAGTCTGTGGGGTCCCAATTTGTACAGTTGAAAAGTAATTAGTGAGAAAACTTCTTCACTGTAAATAATACATTTTAGGCAGCCACTTCCACCCTTCCCCTGGTCAACAGCTTTTATAACTGTGCAATGTGGCCATTGAGCATACATTGTCTTTGTAGCAAAGTGAAATATTACACAGTGCTCATTGAAATCAATGAGCCATCTATTCTCAAGGACAAGCCAGTTCACACATCTTCCAACACTGACACTGTTACTTTTCCTTTGCAGGACTGTCCTGTGACCAAGCATCTATAATGTTTAAAAACTGTCCTATGATTTCGGATTGAATGGTTTTTAGTGTTTAGTGTTTTATTTTCTTTACTTTTCTATGTAGGAGGTCCCATGCATGGACACAAGAGGAATATCTTCATATTTTCTAATAGAGGGGGGAATTTAGGCTGGGTTTCCATCTCTGGAATAGGTGAACTCAGCCTAGATCTTGATGCAACACATGCCATAACTGATGAAAACCTGCATCAGTTGTATGGCATCCAGCGTTCATTGTTTCTGGATGCTTGCTGCTTTCCCTGTCCGGTGCTGTCCTGCATGTCCAACCATTCGGTGTCAGAATTGAGATGCTGGATGATTGTAAATGGGATATTTTCTAGCATCAGTTTCCCTCTGATGCACGCCAGAGGGAAACTATGCTGGATTCCTGACATATGCTGGATTCCGTGTGCGGCCAGCACTGACTCAATCAGTCGGCGCTAGGACCGCGCGGACACTGCAGTCTCCAATAGACTGCAATGTGTTCCGCGAGTATTTCCGCCTGAAGAATGAGCAACCATTCTTCAGGAGGAAATTTCCAAGCGGATTTTCTGTTCACAAATACCGCTTCACAAATTCCGAAATGTATACATTTTAGCAAACGGAATTTCCGCCTGCAATTTCCAAGCGCAATTGCAGGCGGAAATTCCGTAGTGTGAACCTAGCCTTACTGTTCCTCATGCACCTTATTTTGGTTCTCTTGTGCACTAAATTTTGGCACGTAGGAGGTACATGCCAATTACTAATAATGCATCATTTGACTGATTCTTGTTTGATGTCTTCAAGTTCTGAGATTTAGTTCCTAAAAAATTGGTGTGGCTATAGTGATATCTACATTTTCCTGATTAATTTATTAATAATGAAGGCTTTTTTCTGCCCCTATTTCATTGGTTCATTTTTGTACAGTTTGAATTCTCTGGAAAATGGACTGAGGAGGACAAGTTGCTGAGTTGCCCATAGCAACCAATGAGATTGCTACTTTAATTTTTGATGAGACCTCTGAAAAATTAAAGAAGCAATATGATTGGTTGCTATGGGCAACTCAGCAACTTTTGCTCTGGACAGGTTTTGATAAATCTCCCCAGTGTGCAGAGACATAGTTTTCTCTCTCTATAGCACAAAGCAGTAGCTTAGCCCACATAGAGGTAAGTTGTTTGAAATGCATTTCAATGCCAGGCTCTACCTGGACCCACGTTGATTTTCCTGTAAGCTAGCAGCAGGGCCGGACGGGCCATCGGGTGTACTGGGTATTTGCTGTCCATCTGTCCTGTTAGCATTTTTTTTATATAAAACAAATGCGGCTCTGGCTGCTCTTCACAGCTCCCCTCCCCACCACAAGGCCCCCTTCTGTGGTGATGTTGAAGGGGACCTCACTGCGGTCGGGTCCCCCAGACCCAAGTAAAGGAGGGAGCCGGAATAGGAATGCTGCCACTTTAAGGGCAGCAGACATACGCGCGCAAGCACACCCCTGACGTCATGAACATGCCCCTGCCCCAGCTGCTCCACTGCAGAAGGAGATCCTGCCACCAAGAGCAATCAAGGTGTGGAGTGGACGGGGGGGGGGGGTATTCTAGGTATGACAAACGAATGGGGAGGATGACAGGGAGGGATTGTGGAGTGTGGAGAAAGAGAGAGGGAAGGAGCAGAAGAGTGTGAACAATGACAGGGGATGCTGAGAAGTGTTGAGAATGACAGAGGGGGGGGGGCTGAGGAGTGTGCAGGATGACAGGGGGCTGTGGGACCTGATGAGTGTGGAGGATGACAGAGGGGGAATGACAGAGGGGGGGCTGAGGAGTGTGCAGGATGACAGGGGGCTGTGGGAGCTGATGAGTGTGGAGGATGACAGAGGGGGATGCAGGGGTGTTGAGGAGTGTGAAGGATGACAGGAGGCAGCTGATGAGTATGGAGAATGAAAGAGGGGCTTGGGGGTCTGAGGAGTGTGGAGAATGTCAGAGGGGCTTGGGGGGCTGAGGAGTGTGGAGGATGACAGATAAGGGGGGTGCTGAGGAGTGTAGAGGAGGACAGGGGGTCTGAGGAGTGTGGAGGATAACAGAGGGGCTGGGGGGCTGACGAGTGTGGAGGATGACAGGGGGTGCTGAGGAGTGTGGAGGATGACAGAGGGGCTGTGGGGGTGACAAGTGTGGAGGATGACGGGGAGGTGCTGAGGAGTGTGGAGGATGACAGAGGGGCTGGGGGGGCTGAGGAGTGTGGAGGATGACAGAGGGGGATGCAGGGGAACTGAGGAGTGTGGAGAATGACAGGGGGGCTGCTGAGGAGTGTGGAGGACGACAGAGGTGCTTGAGGGGCTGAGGAGTGTTAAGAATGACAGAAGGGCTTGTGGGGCTGAGGAGTGTGGAGGATGACAGAGGGGGGGCTGAGAAGTGTGGAGGATGACAGGGGGTGCTGAGGAGTATGGAGGATTAAAGAGGGGCTTGGGGGGCTGAAGAGTGTGGAGGATGACAGAGGGGCTTGGGGGGCTGAGGAGTTTGGAGGATGACAGAGGGGGGGGGCTAAGCAGTGTGGCTGAAGGTGGGTGCTGAGGAGTGTGGAGGATGACAGATATTGGGGGCACTGAGGAGTGTGGAGGATGACAGGGGGTCTGAGGAGTGTGGAGGATGACAGGGATGTGCTGAGGAGTGTGGAGGATCAAAGAGGGGCTGTGGGGCTGAAAAGTGTGGAGGATGACAGGGGGGTGCTGATGAGTGTGGAGAATGAGAGAGGGGCTGGGGGGACTGACGAGTGTGAAGGATGACAGGAATGTGCTGAGGAAGTTGGAGGATGAAAGAGGGGCTGTGGGGCTGAGGAGTGTGGAGGATGACAGAGGGGGGGCTGAGAAGTGTGGAGGATGACAGGGGGTGCTGAGGAGTATGGAGGATTAAAGAGGGGCTTGGGGAGCTGAAGAGTGTGGAGGATGACAGGGGCTTGGGGGGCTGAGGAGTTTGGAGGATGACAGGGCTAAGCAGTGTGGCTGAGGGTGGGTGCTGAGGAGTGTGGAGGATGACAGATAGTGGGGGCACTGAGGAGTGTGGAGGATGACAGGGGGTCTGAGGAGTGTGGAGGATGACAGGGATGTGCTGAGGAGTGTGGAGGATCAAAGAGGGGCTGTGGGGCTGAAAAGTGTGGAGGATGACAGGGGGGTGCTGATGAGTGTGGAGAATGAGAGAGGGGCTGGGGGGACTGACGAGTGTGAAGGATGACAGGAATGTGCTGAGGAAGTTGGAGGATGAAAGAGGGGCTGTGGGGCTGAGGAGTGTGGAGGATGACATAGGGGAACGCAGGGTCGCTGAGGAGTGTGGAGGATGACAGGGGGCTGCTGAGGAGTGTGGAGGATGACAGAGGAGCTTGAGGGGCTGAGGAGTGGGGAGGATGACAGAAGGGTTTGGGGGCTGAGGAGTGTGGGGGATGACAGGGGGGGCTGAGGAGTGTGGAGGATGACAGGGGGGTGCAGAGGAGGGTGGAGAATGACAGAGGGGAATGCAGGGGTGCTGAGGAGTGTGGAGGATGGCAGGGGGCTGCTGAGGAGTGTGGAGGACGACAGGTGCTTGAGGGGCTGAGGAGTGTGGAGAACGACAGAAGGGCTTGGGAGGCTGAGGAGTGGGGAGGATGACAGAGGGGGGGGGCTGAGGAGTGTGGAGGATGACAGAGGGGCTGGGGGGCTGAGGAGTGTGGAGGATGACAGAGAGGGGGCGCTGAGGAGTGTGAAGGATGACAGGGGGTCTGAGGAGTGTGGAGGATGACAAGGGGGTGCTGAGGAGTGTGGAGGATGACAAGGGGTGCTGAGGAGTGTGGAGGTTGACAGAGAGGGGGGCACTGAGGAGTGTAGAGGATGACAGGGGGTCTGAGGAGTGTAGAGGATGACAGAAGAGGGCTGAGGAGTGTAGAGGATAATAGACAGGGGGCGCTGAGGAGAGTAGAGGAAGACAGGGGGTCTGGGGAGTGTGGAGGATGACAGACGGATGACGTACCACAGCTCGAGATATCCTATTGGCCCACTTGACCAACATGGAAGCGTGATCCCACACGCTATGTGTAGTACATGGCGTGGACCCCCCTTGTTTACAAACACAGGCTGGTAAGTCCATACGCCACGTTTCCTTCCCGCCCTCCAGTTTGATTTTCTGAATAATGTCAGCTGATGTAATTATGATTTTTTTCTGCATTTTTAACATTGTTTTCACTTGGGGTGTATTTTATTCCACATGTATTGCACTGTCACTATTTGATACTTATGTAGTATTCTTGATACACTGCTATTTGCTGATTTTGTACTTTCACTTTTACTATGTATTATGTATGCTAATTATTGTATCACATGATGATGCCTATTTAAACTGCTGATGTTCACTTGCACTATGATTTAAGAAAGGTTGTGTGAGACCACAGAAATGTTGTCCTCTGTTTAGCTGGAATAAACAACTTTCTATTTCATCTACAAATTTTTGGACCCAGGACCGGAGTCCCTGAGACTGCTTGCACCTGCATACTTACTTTTTACCCTGAGTGAGCTGCTTCACACACACACACACACACACATATATATATATATATATTTATATATATATATATATATATATATATATATATATATATATATATATAAATATATCCATACAGCAGGGCTTCACAAATGTGTTTTGAATCTAAGAGCCAGCTAACATTATTAGAGGCCAGGATTTCTTTTGATCTCCGCACGTCACGCAGCGTGACAATATGTGATTTCATATGATTATTTATCAAAACTGAAATCTTCCTTGTTCTGCTTCTTCTTGCAACTGGCGGTCAGCAGCTATGATGGCTGTTGTGGCATCAATGCCATTAAAAATATTGCCCCGGCAGACATCATACCTGCTGACAGCCAGTTACAAGAATAAGCTGCTTTAAGTAGAATCACTGGTATAGTATAATAGGGGTGTTAATGGGGGTGATAGTAGTAATAGTATGACTGACAAATACAGCACTGGTATAGAATTAGGGGGTAATAATAGTAATGGTATAACTGACACATATAGCTCTAATATAATATGATGGGGGTAGCAGAAGTTAGTAGTATGTTAGTATTATGTCTGACATCTATCATATATACTTGCTTCTATCATATATACATCTATAATAAATGCACACATCTATCATACATACATACGTCATATGTACATACTTCTGTCATTCATGCACACATCTATCAAACATACATGCATCATACACACATACATACTACATACATCTACCTTTCTTTCTTTCATACATGCACACATATCATATGCATACCTTTACCGACCCCCCCCCCCCCACATCACGCCCCCTGAACTCAGCCCCCCCCCCCCCCCGATTCAACTTACCATCCTGGCCTGCAGATCAATGTCATGGCCTGCTGCTAATCAGATGCAGGGTCAGAGGCAACACAGCTCAGGTGTGCCGACTGCCATATCCAGGAGACCTCTACTCCATTTCCCCTACTAGGCACCAGTGTGACAGAATTGCAGGCATGTGTGCCTGCGCGGGGCACATCTACTCCCAGCAGCCGCTGCACCTGCAGCAGTGTCCCTGCCATATCTGTTGGCTGAAGCTTAAAAAAAGGTGGTCAGTCTAGGCATTTGGCATGTCTACATGTGGCACGTACTTTCCTAGAAGCCACCGCTGACTTACTGCAGCAGTGGCAATAATTATAAAAAGAAAGAAAAAAGCGGCCTGAGACCCGGGGCTATAGGCCCCAGACCCTGGGCTACAGCCCCTACGCCCCTGCCTGCCGCCCAGATACCTTGACAAGGTAGCTCATATATCATGACCTACCAACACACTCTACCCTGGACCGCACAAATAGTGCACAAACACTGTATTAATCACGGCATCTGAGGGGTTAATGGCGGATATCAACGTGATTGCTGATGTATGCCATTACTGATGGGTCCCTGGCTGCTGATAGCAGCTGGGACCTGCCATGCATGATGCGAGCACCGGTCCATAAATGTACGCCCTTGTGCGTTAAGTACCAACACATCAGGATGTATATTCACATCCATTGTCCTTAAGGGGTTAAGAAATTGTATGACATTTACCCCTTTTACAGGTACATTGATATTTTAAACTATTTTTATTGTTTCTTTTATTTATATTTGTCCATTGCTCACTTTCATGGCTGCATTCAGAAAACTGCACAAATAACTTCTTACATGTCTACATTTTTATTTATTTCAATATGAAAAAGGTTTGTGCCATCATATGATGAGATTGTAAAACATAATGAAAACCTACAGCCTGTAATCCTCCCCATGTTAATATACCAGCTCAGCAATGGCAAAATGTTGTATGATAGTCTGAATTAATACTGAGATGCTGTACATTTAGGTTCTCTTTAGCTAATTGACCCAAGGTTAAAAAGTTACTTATTATATTAAGCAATAAAATCTGCAGCAGAGGAATCTGAGCTTCCTCTGTCATATATAAAAACTTCATTTGCATTCCATCAATTATTAAAGTGAACTTGTACTTTATAAAATCAAGTTGTAAGTAGTTATTTACTGAAATATTACTTTCTGGAATAATCTGTAAGATGCTCTGGTGTAGATGTTCTGTCAGTTCTAACCACTAACATATGGATCTATGTATATGCCTTAAAGGGCTACTACGGCCCTAAGACATCGTATCCCCTATCCAAAAGATAGGGGATAAGATGCCTGAGCTTTCATGCAGTACCCCCCTATGATCAGCCTCCGGAGCGAACATCGGTCCGGGTCTGATGAATCACAATCACAGGGCCGGAGTATCGTGATGTGTGATGTCACGCTCCGCCCCTGTGTGATGTCATGCTCCGCCCCTCGATGCAAGCCTATGGGAGGGGGCCTGAAAGCTGCTATGCCCCCTCCCATAGTCCGGCCCCGTGATCGTGATTGATCAGACCGGGAGTGATGTTCGCTCCGGAGGCTGATGATAGGGGGGTGCTGCATGAAAAATTGCAGGGGTCCCCAGCGGCAGGACCCCCGCCATCAGGCATCTTATCCCTTATCCTTTGGATAAAACATGTCTTAGGGCCAGAGTACCCCTTTAAAGGACAAGTGCATGATGACTGCTGATCCACCTACTGGTGTTTGCCTCAGGAGGAACTCAATACCTAACTAAATACCAATAGATCTTTTGTTGCTAGATATACTAATATATACCTCCATAGACTATGAATTAGTTGGTACTAGTCCATAGGACACCTCTCTATATGTAAGATCATTTTGTTACAAATAAACAGATCATATCGCTTTCTAGTGTACAGTAATTGTGGTCATGCATTTTAGATAACAATCGTCTGAATGCTTATTCAGCTGACTTGTATTTCTTCAAGTCGCCCATACAAAAGCACGAATGGCTCGTACAATCACTTCTCTCCTTTGATGTCTGCCATTGAGGTAGACTTGGATGACCACCTTTGATGGTTGGCCAATTCCAGAATGACCACTTTTGATGGGAAATTTTTACTGTAATTAAAGGGGTATTCCAGTTTTTTTTTTTTTATTTGACTATGCTACATGGGCTGTAAGGTTGGTGTTGTTCATAATATAGTGTCTGTACCTGTGTGTGATGGTTTTCTCACAATTCTTATGTGATTTTCACCCCAATATTTATTTTTAACAGCATACAAAATGACTGTTGTCTCAGATTTTTCCCAGGTTTCAATGCGGACAAGACCTGACTCACTAGTCAGCTGATGACAGGGAGCCTGTCTGCTTCAATGGGTGGAGGGATCGCTTGGTGGGAGAGAGATCAATCTGCAACTAATGCAACAGCTGTAGGGACCCTGATTGAAAACCACAGGTCTTTTGATGGATGGAGCTCATTTATATTTCAATGGGTGGGGCTGATGTGTTGGAGGGAGGAAAATGGAATTGTGGGATTTGTAGTCAAAAAAGAAAACAGGCAATACCAGTTCACAAAAAGCTAGCCACAGTGTTATGGTAATCTCATGACATAGCCATTTAGCCCCAAGACAAGCGCAGATCCTTCCTAAGCATGTCCATTACTGCCTGCCAGGTACTTACTAAAATCACCTTATGGTGGATAACCCCTTTAAGACTTTACTCAAGACAGACCTGAGATCCCAATAGATAAAAAGTGGAAATGTTAGCCACATTGGAAATAACAACACTGCCAAAAAATAGCTATTGCTTGTCCCAACAAGTGAAGGTAAGAGCGTTCTAGAACATAGCTGAGCTTATACAAGAATGACTCCACATCTGCTGCCCATGGTAACCATCCAATAACAGAATAAACATAATGAAATGTTCTTTTTTACTCACAAACTATAGTGCAAAACTATCCAAAAGCTGAGGTTCAGTTATTGTGGTCTCACTGTTCATTTTATTATCTTAGGCAACAAAACCTTGTTTAATGTTATTGCCATATAATAACATCATAATAATTATAGTAACAATAATAACAGTCACAGCAGTCATACAGAGTTTTCCGTTCCATATTATTAGATAAGTCTATGCCACCCCAGAGACAAAAAGGTCAGAGTAAAATTTGTTTAGGATGACTTAATATCTATGTTAGCTAAGTGAAAACTCAAACATATTTTGCATTTGAAAGCTAAGCATGAATTTACTGGTCAGCAGGTCTGGTAATAACAGCAGAAATTCAGTTATGAGCACCGCTTGTTACTTAGCATTAGAAACCAAATAAAAGGGCGATGCAAGATAAAGAAGCAGCGACTAAAGCATGTATGGGTAAACCCACAAATGCTTGAATAAATATGATCCTGTTATTAGCTAAATGTTGTTTTTAGATGCATGCTTTTAGGATCACTGAAGTCCGTTTATTAAGCATGATAAATGGAGCTGAGTAGTCCTGAAAGCTCACATCTAAAAGCCTCAGTTAACCAATAAAAGTATTATATTTAGCTAACCATGCGTAAGGAAGGGGACTGAGTGCTATTGAAAGCCTGATTCTACAAGCATCAGTTAACTTATAAAGCTTCCTCTTTACCAATAATGTATTCATTTGGTTTGAAAAAAAAAAAAGTCACATAAGATTTTTTTTCAAATTCAACAGAAAAAAAAATATATATTTTATATATATATATATATATATATATATATATATATATATATATATATAGATATATATCTACACATATATATTATCTTACTGGTATATCATATCCAAATGTCATAGCTACATATCCCTAAACTTTAATAGTCATCTACAGTTATTGACACATTGCTGCGTCTGCACACACAGCTAACTTTATTAGGGTACTGTATGGAGCAGGAGGGGCACATCTTTTACTAAAGAATCTACTTTTTGTGAGCTATCTACAAGGAGAAAAGTCACACAGAAGACACTGCTACAAAGCTGTGCATGCTCCTGTTTCTACATGCCCTACTGCAGTGATCTCTAAAGTGTGAACTACTAGTTGGTGATAAACTACAACTCCCAGCATGCCCAGACAGCCAATCCTATATATTAACCCCTAAAGGACCAAATGATTTTTCATTTTTACACTTTTGTATTTTCTATCTCACCTTCTAAAAATCAGAACACTTTCAATTTTGCACCTAAAGACCCATATGAGGGCTTGTCTTTTGTGCCAACAATTGTACTTTGTAATGACATCAATCATTTTACCACAAAACCTATGGCAAACCAGAAAAATATATATTTTTGGGGCATAATCGGAAAATGCCATTTTGTAACTTTTGGGGGCTTCCAATTCTACACAGGGCACTTTTCATAAAAATGACACCTTATCTTTATTCTGTAGGTCCATACGGTTACAAGGATACCCAATTTATATAGGTTTTATTTAATTTTACTACTCAAAAATTTATAATTACATGCACTAAAACTAGTTTAAAATTGTCATCTTCTGACCTCTATAACTTTTTTATTTTTCCATATACAGGGATGTTTTGTGCCGTGATCGGTACCATTATTGTTTTGATTGGACTTTTTGATCACTTTTTATAAAAATTTTTAGGGTATACAAAGTGACCAAAAATATACAATTTTGAACCTTTTTTTTACGTGTACACCACAGACAAAATAGAAAAATAGATGAGTGCATTCAGCCAGGACACAAACCTGCTTCAATCCTCTTTATTCTTCAATACATGGAACAAACAGTGCAGGTGCATCGCAGAGTGAGCGGGGGACGTTCACCTGGTGATGGCGGCCGTTTCATGCTACCTAGCATTTCATCAGGCCCCTGGTGATGTCATCCTGTAAACAGCTACGTACTCTTAAACAGTGAATGGAGGTGTGGTTACTGTAGTAACTGATGTATACAGCGAAAAAACATTAACAAAGGAAACACTAAACAAAACCTATTTACACAGTTAAAACCAACATAACCTGATTATTAGAGGAACATGCTTAATTTGTTGCGCTCGCTCAAGTCAAGCAGACTTGATGCATTCTATTTTTTTATCCACTTGGCTTCACGGCGCAACAAGTTACCTATGCCTATCACCTCCTTTATGGTAGAACCCTATCTTTTCAATGCCTGCAAACCTTTCTTCTTTTGGGTCATTATTGTGGTAACTTTCAATGTGGTTAATAAAACGTGTTTGTAAGGAGCGGAGATATTCATTAACCTGCATGTTGAGATTGCTTTTGGTTTTCCCAATGTAGAAAAAAACCACAAGGACAAAGCAATGCATATACTATAAATGTGCTTTGACTCGTAATAAGTTGGGATACTGTGATCACTTCTGCTCCTAATCTAAAGCAGCTCTCAGACAAAGTCTGATTGCAGATCGAACAGTTCCCACATTTATAGCTACCTTTAGGTTGCATGTTGCTCAACCAGTTCTTTTTGGTTCTATTTTGTTGTTTCAGTTTTAATCTATTCAGAGTATTACCCAGAGTATGATTCCTCCGATATGAAATCAAAGGCCTATTCTTGGCAATCTCTTTCAATTCCAGGTCTTGTCCTACCATGAACCAGTGTTGATTAATAATGTTTTTAACGGTGTCATTCATAGCTGTATTATTGAATGAAAATACAAACCTTTTTTGTTTTTCCTTTTCTTTTTTTGTACAGAAGATCATACCTTGATTGACCCTCTACTTTATTGAATGCTTGCTGTACCAGCGATTCAGGATATCCCCTCTCTAAAAGTCTGGGCTTTAAGTCCATTGCTTGGGATATGAAGGAGTCATTATTATTGTTAATGTGCTCAAATTGGCTGTACAGAATGCTCTTCTTCACATGATAGGGGGGAGAACTATCAAAATGAAGAAGAGCATTCCGTGAGTTCTCCTTCCTATATGAAGGAACCCCTCGTCATCCTCCAAGAGGACAAAAATATAATCTATGAAATGAGTTCATACTTGAAAAAATATACTTACTTTGAAACACAGAGAGTAAGAGGTTGGCGAATGTACACGGAATGGTCGTACCCATGGCTGTTCCATGTTTCTGTCTATACCATCTTCCTCCCTGTTGAAAGGTGTTCTTCTCAAGGATTCGGATGAGAGAATCTTTGACAAATTCAATGAATTCTGGAGACCTTTCTGTACTTTGTAAAATCTCTTGGATAGTCTCCACACCCGCATCATGTGGGATGCGGGTATAGAGGCTCTCCACATCAATAGAAGCTAGGGAGTAGTGGGGTAGCCAGAAAAAATTCAGAACGGGCTTGAATCAGGTCTCCAGTATCCCTCAAATACGTCTGCATTTCTTTTAACAATGGTGACAGTAACCAATCAAGTAAGATGACAAAGCTTCATTCGCTGAGCCAACCACCAAGACTATTTGACATCCCGGGGGCTTCAGAGATAATCCCTTTATCTGTGTATTTTCTAAGGAGAGATCTAATTTTAGATACTGCTTTAACAGTGGGGTCGCCATGAAGGGGCTCATAAACCATAAGGTTTCCCAATTGGTTGAGCACTTTATACCAGACGACACTTCATACCAGCACTTTATACCAGATGATGACTGTGCCACCTTTGTCAGCCTTTGACATTAATATCTCTTACTGAGATGACTACCACTGTAGGGCTCTTTTTTCACCTACTGATAAGTTAGATTTGGGGTTAGGGTACACAAGTGCTTTGATTTCTTGCATGACTTGCATGACGGCACGAGGGGAGGGCAAAATTGAGATTTATTTCCCCCTACAAATGGTTCTGGTGTAGATTGTGACTGTACTCCTATTTCCCCAGCTAACTCAGCTAATGCCCGAGTTGTTACTGCTTCCTCCATTCTGAAATTATAGAGGCCGGCAAGGTTTATCACCTTACTTACTCATAGATGATGCTATGTTTCTTTTATTAGGATTGGTATTGGCAAAAAATGTGGTTAGGTTCATTTTTCTAATGCCTCTGAACAGATCTACTTCAAAGTCCTCTAGGATAAAGTTCTCTGGCAGCCCATAATTCAGTCCCTTATTCAGCAGTGAAATACAGTCACTCGATAGATGTTAGTCTGTCAGATTAACAATTAACGATGCTGAACCCCTTTATTCTTTTTTCTCTTTTGTCTTTATGCATCATGATTGGGACTTACGTCTGAGACTTGAGTAGCACACCGACACACTTAGCCAGCCCAGTGCTCCCATCTCCCTGCCGGAGTATATCCCTAGTACGTGGGCAGTGCCGAGTCCTCAGTTTTTTTCAAAGCTATAATATTTTTCAAAGCTATTATATTTTTATAGATCGGACATTTATGATGTTTATGTTTATTTTAACATAAACATCATAAATATCCGAACTATATATTTATTTTTTTTGGAAAAGGGGGGTGATTCAAACTTTTATTAGGGAAGGGGTAAAATCCCATTTATTAACTTTTTTAAAACTTTTTTTTACACTTTTTTTAGTCCCCATAGGGGACTGTTACATGCAATCCTTAGATTACATACACGGAACAATGCTATGCCATAGCATAGCATTGATCAATGTTATCTGTGCTCGATTGCTCCAGCCTGCAGAGTCTGGCTGAAGCATCGAGGCACAGATCGGATGGCGAAGAAGCGGGTAAGGGCCCTCCCACCGTCCTCTCTGTTTGGGACGCAACAATTTCACCGCAGCGGTCCCGAACAGCCCGCTGAGTAAACCAGTATGTATTTTCTCCCATTTTAGACACTGCAATCAACTTTGATCGCTGCATTTACTGGGTTAATACCGGACATAAGCCCGATCGGCGATGTCCGGTATTAGCCACGGGTCCTGGTTAATAGATTGAAGCATAATAGATTCAAGTATTAGAGCTCCATTATAATAAACACCAGTATTACAGCTACAGTATTAAAGCCCCAGTATTACATCTCAAGTATAATAAACACCAGTATTACAATCCCAGAATATGAGACCTCAGTACAGGTGATATAACTATGGACAGTGCATCAGGCATCACCACAATTATATCACCAGTGAAAGACTAAGGAAATCCTGAGAACATGACCTGATGGGGTACTTGAGGACTGCGCTTGGGAAACACTGCACTAGCCATAGTTATATCACCTGTACCATGGTCTTATATACTGGTGCGGCAATACTGGTGTTTCTTATTCTTGGGCTGTAATACTGGGGTCTTTTATACTTTGATTTTATATATTATACTGGGGCTGTTTTTGTTGATGTCATCGACCATGTGGGAATAACAACATCATATTTTACTAGTTAGTACAATTCTGCTTGCGGTGATACCAAACATTGTTATGGTAGGGTTTTTTTTATTTATAAAAACATTTATTAATTTATGTATTTATATAGTTATTTATTTAATTATATTACACTTTTTCAGTCCACTTTAATAAGAGATTATTAGGCTGCTTATACAGATGAATGTTTGGATCAGTTCATGCGGTGTAAGTACAGCCTGCCTTAGCCAGGCCATATTAACATTATTTAATATTGCAGACATGGGATGCCTAGTAAAGGCCTCTGGCTGCTATAATAGCTGATACAGTACCCCACAAGGACTAATTCATCCAATACAGGGAAAACTAAAACCCAGTGCCACAATTGCTGTTTCGGACTCACATTACATCCCATAAAACATGAAATGAAAAGCATTGAAAAAAAATTACATGGACAGCAGATTTAATCTATTTTCCAAACATGTCTTGGGGAAACCGTACACAATGGGGTTGGGGTTATAAAGAGCACCATGCAGCCTAAGGCCAGCTCAGCATGGGCAGCATAACATAAGTGACTGATTTTCTCCATTAATAATAATAATAATAATAATAATAATCATAATAATTATTATTTATGGGGGGTATTTATCAATTTTGCCTGTTTCTTTTTACCCTTTTTTTTTTCACTTTTTTTCGTGGACATGCACCAAATGTATCATTTGGTGCAAGTTGTTAGTAATTTTGGCTCAAATGTTGAAATCAGCTGTTCCCAGCGCCTTTTACACAGAACTTACCACCACAGAGGACGCGTATTTTACCCTGTAGAGCAGCCATTTCGGAGTCCCTCCTGCAGTATATCAGCAAGCGACATGAGTTATTTTCTTTTGTGGGGTTTATAGCCACCATGTGAAATGGATTTTATTTTCAACTTGAGTAGTTTTTTTTTTTTTTTTTGGTTACCATAGTGCTGTGGTCTTCAACCTGCGAACCTCCAGATGTTGCAAAACTGCAATTCCCAGCATGCCCGAACAGCCGTTGGCTGTCCGGGCATGCTGGGAGTTGTAGTTTTGCAACATCTGGAGATCCGCAGGTTGGAGACCACTGCTTTAGTGCTTACCTTTCCTGAACCTGTGTGGCTATGTCCAATGCTGGCTCAACGGAGGGTGAAGGTTCCTCAGGATAGTATTGAGCAGCCCTTTTTAATGTATTTTGACGCCTTTACATTTTCTTACATTGCTAAGTGTGTTTTCCAAGTGCAAAATTTCTTGGCAGTGATTTGCACCAAACAAAACGGGATTTGCGCCAAACTTGCGCCAAAGATCGATTGGCGCAAATGATGAATTACTGACTAAAGTTGAAATCACACACAGGACCGTGTGATTTTGAGAAAGTTGTAAAAATGACAGTGGAGAAGATGCTCCAAACTTTGGCGCAAAAAGACACTGCGCCAAAGTTACATTAAAAAAGACACATAAATCCTTTGATAAATACCCCCCATAGAGCACACATATTCTGAAGCCCTGTACGCAGCTTCTTATCATTAAAGGGAATTGCTGCTGCAAAGTCAATAGGAGTTGTAAAATGCTTAAAATAACATACTCAGCTGTTTTTGGTTTGTAGACCATCACTGGTTTCCTCAAGCAGGCTAGAGGAGGCCAGGAGGCTCTCTATCTTGGGATAAGTACTTGACCTAAAAGTGGGACCCATATCTATCAGACATCCATGGCATATCCACAGGATATGTCATAAATATCAATATGGGAATACCTATATAAATACAATTCTATCAATTGTAAACAACATAAAACTTGGTTGGCAACTTGGAAAACTTATTGGATTACCTATCTTGTACTAAGTCCCAAGTATTGTGTATTACAGCTCAGAACTGAATTCACCAAACTGCTTGCTGACAGCATGTTGACATACACCCCTAACAGAGCTCTTATAATGTTCTGCTATATCCTGCATTGCATTTTGAGAAAGCTAATTTTCTAACATTAGATTACTATTCTGTTCTGTACTCAATGTAAGGATGCTGTCATATTAGAGCCCAGCAGCCTACTGAATTGAGATTACAGCGCCCGATAATAAAACAGGCTTCAGCCCAGAACCTATATAGGAAAACATTTAAAGAAAAACAATGGATTTCCATATGTGTTTAATTTAACTTATTGTCATTTTTTATGTAAACTATTACATATTGATGTGCAAACAAATACAACAAAATGTAAATATTTACAATGTATAAAAAGTATATTTATGTTTGTCAATATAATCAGAAATAAGTGATTACATCATTCCAAAACAAATGGGGACATTTATGAAAAGATGCTTAGGCGTACTTTGAGGATATCAACACTTTAACCTTTGAGTCAACCTTTTTGAATTATCGACTACATTATAGACAAATATGTATTATGCTGAGAGTTGCAGGGAAGTTTTACTTAAAATCACTTTGATTTATCCCTCTAATTTTAAATGAAACGCATGCTTGACCAGGGGATTTAGATTTTACAGCATAAATAGACAACCCTAATTTACTAAGAAGACAGCATCATGACAGCATCACAAGGACCTCTCCCAAACTCATTTATAATCATTGTTAATAAAAATGGCTTTGGGGAGGGGGGGAACCCAGGAGCCCCGGATCCCAGGGAGCCTTTCACTTGACATATAAATAACATGCATGAGTTTATATTTCTTTGTTTTGGAGCGGCTGTTTAGAAGAAAAGAAAATAACCTTTACTGCATGGTAGGAATAAAAAGGATGATTCATCTCTGTAAATCTGCTTGTTGAATTTGATGGATCATTCTTAAAAGCAATGCTGCTAATCTTCAGGTTTTCTTTTTTTAGGTTATTCACAGATCAGTGGGTTTTCTGGCTAATACAGGTCCTGATTCTCTTCTGTCTTCACACATGGTATTCATCATATCTTGACAAGGAAAGACCTTCAGTCAACAAATAACCTTCACTGAAGTAAGACATGTAAGTGGGTTTCTGTATGAAAGCTAGCTTTTTATGGATGAATGAAAAAAACAACTACATTGTAAAAATAACACCGCTATTTGTTTTGCTGCTTAACATAATTTGCTTATATGCAATATTTGTTTTACTGCAATTTGTATCAAGTCAAAGAAAAAGAAACAGGAGAAAAGATGTCTCAGGATGTTTCATCTTCAACTGATCCAGATTAGATATGTACTTTTCTCTCATCTCCGTCTCTCTAGGTGCAGATTGATAGATAACTTACGTTTCCTTACATTAGCACAACACAATATCACAATGGATACTAAGCTATGTCTCATCTGACAAGCTCTAAAACATCTGTATATTACCTCAAGAGGTTCTTCAGAGCATCACAACTAAAGATGTTGAATTAAACACTGTACTTGTTCACACTTTGGAATATTTTTTAAGTAGCAATATGGTCTCCAAGAGGAGATTTTAGAACCTGCCGCAACAAGAATCATACTGGTTATTGACATCAAGGAAATCAAGGAAAAAATATATACTGTTGTTTTTACAGAAAATCTGGCAACAGCGGTTACTAAAATAATTTGTAAAAAATACAGCAAAACTATTAACAAGTACATTTTACAGTTTAAAACTGTTGTCATGTTGATGAAAAATACATTTTAAAACAGCAAATCTAACATCACATGCAATGCTTGTCATCATTTAAAACAGTCCCTGTCCCCATTGGGGCTAAGAATCTAAACCTGTCCAGACCTTACAAACTCTTTCAGAGATATTGTCCTTAGTGGGATTTGAAACTAGGACCTCAGGCAACAGTTCTAACCCCTTAGCCACTGAGTTCTTTTTATCAATAAAGCTATACCTCCCCCGCGATCTCTCCAGCAGCATCCCCATTTCTCAGCTGCATAGAGAGAGGATCGCTCTATGGTTGATGACGGGCGATGCAGGGGACAGAGCATTGTGACATCATGGCCCCGCCCCTTGTGACATCACGCCCCGCCCGCTCAATTCTGACCAGCGAATCACGGCTTTTCCGGGTTGATCGGGTCTCTGGTGACCCGATCGCCCGGAACATAGGAATGAACGGAGCTGTCAGACACAGCCCCGATCATCCTAAAGGATAGGAGCAAGATGGCAGGGGGGCCACTTCCTCCTATCCCCTGCCATTGGTCGGTCAGGAATGACTGACCAATGGCAGTTGGGGGCAGGGGGGTTAAAATTGAAATCCCCGCTCTTCCCGCCCCTGGAAATCAGGGGAGAGCAGGGGGAAGATGGCGGCGGGGGCAAGAATGTGCGGGGACCGCTAGGACCAGCAATCGCAGCAGGCAGCGGCGGGACCGTCAGCAGAAAGGAGGTGGAGGCAGCCGTGGAGGGAGCAGTGAATATCAGGGGTAAGTGATCTTCACTGATGCCTTCTAGGAGTTGCCAAAATACAACTCCCAGCATGCCCAGACAGCCTTTGGTTGTCTGGGCATGCTGGGAATTGTAGTTTTGCAACATCTGGAGGGCCACAGTTTTGAGACCACTATGCAGTGGTCTCCAAACTGTGCCCTTCCAGATGTTGCAAAAGTAGACAGTCTAGGCATGCTGGGAGTTGTAGTTCTGTAACATCTGGCCCTTCAGATGTTGCAGAACTACAACTGCCAGCATGCCTGGACAGTCTTGTCATGCTGGGAGTTGTAGTTTTGCAACATCTGGAAGGGCACAGTTTGGAGACCACTATACAGTACATATAGCACTCCAGATGTTGCAAAACTACAATTCAAAGCATGCTGAGACTATCCAGGCATGCTGGGAGTTGCAGTTCGGAAACATCTGGCCCTTCAGATGTTACTGAACTACAACTCATAGCATGCCTGGGCTGTCTGGGCATGCTGGGAGTTGTAGTTTTGCAACATCTGGAGGAACACTGGTTGCGAAACATTGTCTACTTCCTAACTCAGTGTTTCCCAACCAGAGTGCCTCCAGCTGTTGCAAAACTATAACTCCCAACATACACTGACAGACCGTGCATGCTGGGAGTTATAGTTTTTCAACAGCTGGAGGCACACGGGTTGGGAAACACTGAGTTAAGTAACAAACTCTCAGTGTTTTCAACCAGAGTCCCGGATAGTCAAAGGGCATACTGGGAGTTGGGGTTTTGCAACAGCTGGGGGTTTACAGCAAGTTTGAGATGCAGCAAATTTCCCGCTGCAGTCCAAACTCCCAGCGGAAAACTCGCTGTGAACCCCCGCCCGTGTAAATGTACCCTAAAAACACTACACAAAATGAAAGTAAAACACTACATATACACACTCCCCTACAAAGTTACCACCCCCCCCCCCCCAATAAAAATGAATAACGTCTGGTACGGCACTGTTTCCAAACAGAACCTCCAGCTGTTGCAAAACAACAACTCCCAGTATTGCAGGACAGCCATCGACTGTCCAGGCATGCTGGGGGTTTTGCAACAGCTGGAGGCACCCTGTTTGGGAAACACTGCTGCACCAGGTGTTTTTCATTTTTATTGGGGGGGGGGGGGGGGGACTGTGTAGGGGAGTGTGTATATGTAGTGTTTAACCCCTTCTGAAAAGGTAAAGTTGGGGTCTACTCCAGCATGTTATTGTACAGAAATTAAATTTGTTACACTAACATGCTGATGTTGCCCCACTTTTCATTTTCACAAGAGGTAAAAGGAAAAAAAGACCCCCAAAATTTGTAACACAGAATTTGTAACCCCATATGTGGACGTAAAATGTTCTGCAGGCTCACAACAAGGCTCAGGAGTGGGAGCACCATGTACATTTGAGTTGATTTGCACAGGAGTGGCTGGTTGTTACAGCGGTTTTGACATAAACGCGAAAAAAACCACCCACATGCGACCCCATTTTGGAAACTACACCTCTCACGGAACGTAACAAGGAGTATAGTGAGCCAAAAAAATTTTTGTTAAAGTTGGACATGAAAATGAAAATTTTTAATTTTTTCACTAAAATGCTGGTATTATCCCAATTTTTTCATTTTCACAAGGGGTAATAGGAAAAAAGCCCCCCAAACTCTGTTAACCCATTTCTTCTGAGTATATAAATACCCCATGTGTGGACCCCATGTGTGGACGTAAAGTGCTCTGCAGGTCGCTCCTTCCCTTCTGAGCCCTCTACTGCACCCACAGAGCCCTTTACGTTCACATATGAGGTATTTCCTTACTCGAGAGAAATTGGGTTACACATTTTGGTGGGATTTTTCTCCTTTTACCCCTTGTAAAAACTCAAAAACTAGGTCTACAAGAACATGTTAGTGTAAAAAATTTAGATTTTTAATTTTCTCCTTCACTTTGCTGCTATTCCTGTGAAACACCTAAAGGGTTAACAAACTTTCTGAATGTCATTTTCTATACTTTGAGGGGTTTCAGTTTTTATAATGGGGTCAGTTATGGGGTATTTGTAATATGAAGGCCCCTCAAATCCACTTCAAACTGAACTGGTCTTTGAAAAATTTAGATTTTGAAAATTATTTGAAATATTGGAAAATTGCTACTGAAACCTCAAGCCCTCTGATGTCTTCCAAAAGTAAAAACATGCCAACTTTATGATGCCAACATGTCTATTTTCCTTACAAGCAGTATGAAATTTGCTTGTGAAAATGTTATGAAATTTGGGAATTTTTCACCAAGAAATGATGCAAGTATTGACGAAAATTTACCACAAACATAAAGAAGAATATGTAAAGAAAAAATTATCTCGGAATCAAATTCATATGTAAAAGTATCCCAGATTTATTAATGCTAAAAGTGACAGTGGTCAGATGTGCAAAAAATGCTCTGGTCTTTAAGGTGAAAATGGGCTTTGTCCTTAAGGGGTTAAAGGGGTACTCCACTGGAAACGGTATAGCATTTATCAGTGTATGCAATCCAAGGATTGAATGTTATAGTCCCCTACGGGAACTATAATAGTGTAAAAAAAAAGTTTTAAAAAAAGTTAATAAATGTCAATTAACCCCTTCACTAGCAAAAGTTTGAATTACCCCCTTTTTCCGATTAAAAAAAATATGTAAATAAAAATAAACAAATATATGTGGTATTGCGCAAGTGAAGGAAGCAAGAGAGGCGACACTCACCAAGTCGGCTAGAGGAACTGTGCGAGCCGCACGAAACAACTTGTTCCGTAAGCCCCATTCTCCATCACAGCTCCCACGCCTGTAGCCTGTACCCTGTACCCTGCCACCGCTACATGAATAAAGATTACTTGCTTGGTGAGTGTCATCTCTCTTGCTTCTTTCCTTTGCTGGATGTTTGTCTTCTGTTGGGCTGAGCACCACGGTCGCAGGCTATGCTGTCAGTGGGTCCTGCAGTGCCTCTCCGTGCCTCTCTCCGCGCTTAGTCCTGTATGTGCCGGCTTCTCTCCTCTGCTGCATTCATATGTGGTATTGCAACGTGTGTAAATGTGCAAACTCTAGAAATGTAATGTTACTTTAACTGCACGGTCAATGGCATTTACGTAAAAAAATTCCAAATTCCAAAATTGCACATTTTTGGTAATTTTGTATACCTTATAAAAATGTATAAAAAGCGAACAAAAGTCCCATAAAAATAAAAATGGTACCAATAAAAACTTTAGATCACTGTGCAAAAAATGAGCCCTCATACAGCCCTGTATGCGAAAAAATGAAAAGTTATAGGGGTCACAAGAGGACAATTTTAAACATTCTAATTTTTGTACAAAAAGTTATTATTTTTTTAAAACGAAATCAAACCTATATATATGTTGGGTATCATTTTAATCATATGGACCTACAGAATAAATATAAGTTGTCATTTTTACCGAAAAGTATACTGCGTAGAATCAGAAGTCCCCACATTTACAAAATGGCAGTTTTTTTTTTTAAATTTTGCCTCAAATATTTTTTTCTGGTTTTGGCATAGATTTGGTGGTGAAATTATTGGCGGTATAAGGCTGAGTTCATGTCACGATGCCGGCTGGCAGGAGGTGGATCCTCTGTGGCAGAGAGGGATTGGCGTGGACCATGCTAGTGGACCGGTTCTAAGTCACTACTGGTTTTCACCAGAGCCCGCCGCAAAGCGGGATGGTCTTGCTGCGGCGGTAGTGACCAGGTCGTATCCACTAGCAACGGCTCACCTCTCTGACTGCTGATGATAGGCGAGGTACAAGGGAGTAGACAGAAGCAAGGTCGGACGTAGCAGAAGGTCGGGGGCAGGCGGCAAGGTTCGTAGTCAGGGTGGATAGCAGAAGTTCTGGTACACAGGCTTTAGACACACAAAACGCTTTCACTAGGCACAAGGGCAACAAGATCCGGCAAGGGAGTGCATGGGAGGAGGTCAGATATAGTCAGGGACCAGGTGGAAGCCAATTAAGCTAATTGGGCCAGGCACCAATCATTGGTGCACTGGCCCTTTAAGTCTCAGGGAGCTGGCGCGCGCGCGCCCTAGAGAGCGGAGCTGCGCGCGCCAGCACATGACAGCAGGGGACGGGAACGGGTAAGTGACCTTGGATGCGATTCGCGAGCGGGCGCGTCCCGCTGTGCGAATCGCATCCCCAACGGCCATGACAGTGCAGCGCTCCCGGTCAGCGGGACTGACCGGGGAGCTGCAGGGAGAAAGACGCCGTGAGCGCTCCGGGGAGGAGCGGGGACCCGGAGCGCTAGGCGTAACAGTACCCCCCCCCCCTTAGGTCTCCCCTTTTTTTTGTCCGGTGACTGCCTCCCCTGGGATGAGGACACCGGGAAGGAATGGATGGTTTCCTCAATGGCAGGCAGTACAGCAGGAGTAGGAATGGGGAGGGAGGGCAGAGGGTGAAGCTTGGCACGGGGCAGGGAGACACAAGGACGGGAGCCATGAGGGGACACAGAGGCTTGCCTGAAGGGACTGGGAGGGGGGGGGAGGCATTTTCTGTGGCAGGCAGAGTCCCTAACGACCTTAGGGGGACCGGATACAGGAGGAACCACAGGGTCACGGCAGGGAGTACTGGGAACCGGTTTAAGGCAGTCCTTGGAACAAGAGGGACCCCAACTCTTGATCTCCCCAGTGGACCAGTCCAGGGTTGGGGAATGGTGTAGAAGCCAGGGTAGTCCAAGGAGAATTTCGGAAGTGCAATTGGGAAGGACCAAAAATTCAATTTTCTCGTGATGAGGTCCGATGCACATTAGGAGGGGCTCCGTGCGGTAACGCACGGTGCAACCCAACCTGGCTCCGTTGACCGCGGAAATGTGGAGTGGCTTGACAAGACGGGTCACCGGAATGCGGAATTTATTCACCAAGGACTCCCGAATAAAGTTCCCAGAGGCACCAGAGTCCAGGCAGGCCACGGCTGAGAGGGAAGAGCTGGCTGAAGTAGAAATCCGTACAGGCACCGTGAGACGTGGAGAAGCCGACTTAGCATCAAGAGACGCCACACCCACGAGAGCTGGGTGCGAGCGTGCGTTTCCCAGACGTGGAGGACGGATAGGGCAATCCACCAAAAAATGTTCGGTACTGGCACAGTACAGACAAAGATTCTCTTCCTTACGGCGATTCCTCTCTTCCAGGGTCAGGCGAGACCGATCCACTTGCATGGCTTCCTCAGCGAGAGGCCTAAGCGCAGATTGCAGTGGAGACTGTGGGAGAGGTGTCCAGAGATCTAAGTCTTTTTCCTGGCGGAGCTCTTGATGTCTCTCAGGAAAACGCATGTCAATGCGAGTGGCTAGATGAATGAGTTCATGCAGGTTAGCAGGAGTTTCTCGTGCGGCCAGAACATCTTTAATGTTGCTGGATAGGCCTTTTTTAAAGGTCGCGCAGAGGGCCTCATTATTCCAGGATAGTTCAGAAGCAAGAGTACGGAATTGTATGGCGTACTCGCCAACGGAAGAATTGCCCTGGACCAGGTTCAGCAGGGCAGTCTCAGCAGAAGAGGCTCGGGCAGGTTCCTCAAAGACACTTCGAATTTCCGAGAAGAAGGAGTGTACAGAGGCAGTGACGGGGTCATTGCGGTCCCAGAGCGGTGTGGCCCATGACAGGGCTTTTCCAGACAGAAGGCTGACTACGAAAGCCACCTTAGACCTTTCAATAGGAAACTGGTCCGACATCATCTCCATGTGCAGGGAACATTGCGAAAGAAAGCCACGGCAAAACTTAGAGTCCCCATTAAATTTGTCCGGCAAGGACAGGCGGAGGCTAGGAGTGGCCACTCGCTGCGGAAGGGGTGCAGGAGCTGGCGGAGGAGATGATTGCTGCTGAAGTTGCGACTGAAGTTGGTGCACAATGGTGGACATTTCCGACAGCTGGTGGGTTAGATGGGCGATCTGTCGGGATTGCTGGGCGATCACCGTGGTGATATCAGAGATATAAGGCAGAGGGACCTCAGCGGGATCCATGGCCGGATCTACTGTCACGATGCCGGCTGGCAGGAGGTGGATCCTCTGTGCCAGAGAGGGATTGGCGTGGACCGTGCTAGTGGACCGGTTCTAAGTCACTACTGGTTTTCACCAGAGCCCGCCGCAAAGCGGGATGGTCTTGCTGCGGCGGTAGTGACCAGGTCGTATCCACTAGCAACGGCTCACCTCTCTGACTGCTGATGATAGGCGAGGTACAAGGGAGTAGACAGAAGCAAGGTCGGACGTAGCAGAAGGTCGGGGGCAGGCGGCAAGGTTCGTAGTCAGGGTGGATAGCAGAAGTTCTGGTACACAGGCTTTAGACACACAAAACGCTTTCACTAGGCACAAGGGCAACAAGATCCGGCAAGGGAGTGCATGGGAGGAGGTCAGATATAGTCAGGGACCAGGTGGAAGCCAATTAAGCTAATTGGGCCAGGCACCAATCATTGGTGCACTGGCCCTTTAAGTCTCAGGGAGCTGGCGCGCGCGCGCCCTAGAGAGCGGAGCCGCGCGCGCCAGCACATGACAGCAGGGGACGGGAACGGGTAAGTGACCTGGGATGCGATTCGCGAGCGGGCGCGTCCCGCTGTGCGAATCGCATCCCCAACGGCCATGACAGTGCAGCGCTCCCGGTCAGCGGGACTGACCGGGGAGCTGCAGGGAGAAAGACGCCGTGAGCGCTCCGGGGAGGAGCGGGGACCCGGAGCGCTAGGCGTAACAGTTCACATATATCAGGTGTCCGACACAGTTTCCCTCCGGCATCCACCGGAGGGAAACTGTGTCGGACACCTGATATATGTGAACCAGCGTATACCAGATATATGTGAACAATCATCCAGCGTCTCAATTTTGATGGCGGATGGTTGGACATGCCGGAGGGCATCAGACAGGGGAACGCAGCTTGCTGTGTTACCCTGTTCGCTGTGCAAAAACAATGGACGCCGGATGCCATACAACTGATGACAACTTGTCATCAGTTGTGGCATCGGTTGCTTCTATATTTAGGCAGAGTTCACCTATGCCGGATGCCAGACATATGTGAACCCAGCCTTACAAAGTAAAATTGGTGGTGCAAACAACAAGCCCTCATATGGGTCTGTAGGTGGAAAATTTAAAGCGTTATGATTTTTAGAAGGGGAGAAGGAAAAAACGAAAGTGCAAAAATGCAAAAGGGCCCAGTCCTCTAGGGGTTAAAATAATTAACCCCAAAACACATAATCAATAGTCCAAAAGGACCAGACATTACCTGTGAATTCATGTTTTTTAGCCTAACATAGTGTTAATACAGTCTAACCAGTTAACACAACAGAAACAGTTAAACAACGTCAACTCTGCTATATCTGTATTAGTGTGTGACATCCTGTGTTTAGTTCAGTTCACTTAATTTAAATTGACCTTTTGTACCCTTTAAGCAAACAAAGCCTTAGTGTATTACAAAAATAGATCAAAAGAAACTTTCACAATCAAATAAAATAAAGCTTGAAGCCTCCACAGAGAAGCACAAATGTTCAATGACTAGAGAGCAGCTAAAAATATTCATAAAATAACAGTTTAAATAACCTCTGAGACAGACAAAGATTGGAGGTCAACATGAAGCACAGATTCGTCCCTAGTATTGTACTGAAGCCTCACTCACTACATTTCCCAGAATGTGTGAAGAATGAATTTTAGATTTGCATGGCGAACTTAGATTCCTATTCAAAAAGATAGCTGAAGGCCTGTATACACTGCACAGATACCATTACCACCCACTCATTACTGAGCGATCATAATGAGAACTGGCCGGCAACAATGACAAAAGTTACAAGAAACTATTATTTTTGGTCGATTTTTCTAGCTTGAAATCATCCTCAGGAGGTGCTTGTGGTAACATATCAATTCACGATCACCATTGCGAGAGAAGTCACTTGGTAGCCATAATGTTCCTGACTCATTAGGGAGGAGTTAATTCCCTACCATTTACAATAATCCTTGTTTTATATATGTATATATATATATATATATATATATATATATATATATATATATACATATATATACTGGATACACAGTCCAAAGAAAGATAACAGGCGGCACTCCAGAGGTCCAAATGTAAAAAGTGCAGATTTATTCACCTATCCAGTAAATACAAAAAATGCAATGTTTCATCCTACTCAATGAGGTCTTTTTAACCCCTTAAGGACCAAGCCCACTTTAACCTTAAAGGGGTACTCCGGCGCTAAGACATCTTATCCCCTATCCAAAGGATAGGGGATAAGATGCCTGATCGCGGGGGTCCCGCCGCTGGGGACCCCTGTGATCTTGCACTCAGCACCCCAGTTACAATCAGTCCCAGGAGCATGTTTGCTCCGGGTCTGATTACTGGCGATCACAGGAACTGGAGCATTGTGATGTCATGGCCCCGCCCCCGTGTGACATCACGCTCCGCCCCCTCAATGCAAGCCTATGGGAGGGGGTGTGACAAAAAAGCAGCATTTTTAGACTTTTTTTTTTATTTTTTACGTTCACGCCTTTCACTGTATGGGATAATTAACATTATATTTTGGACATTTATTAATGCGGCAATACCAAATATGTTTATAAAAAAAATGTTTACGCTTTTTGGGGGTAAAATGGGAAAAACTGACAATTTTCAGGGGGCAGGGGATTTTTAACTTTTTTTTACTTTTTATTTTTACATTTTTCAACAGTTTTTTTTTACACTTTTTATGTCCCCATAGGAGACTATCTATAGCAATCCTTTGATTGCTAATACTGTTCAGTGCTATGTATAGGACATAGCACTGATCAGTATTATCGGTGATCTTCTGCTTTGGTCTGCTCGATCCCAGACCAGAGCAGAAGACCCTGAGAGACGGCCGGAGCCAGGTGAGGGGACCTCTGGCAGCCATGTTGAATGATCTGATCGCTGCAGCAGAGCTGCGGGCGATCCGATCACCCATTTAAAGTACTGCATTGCCGCAGATGCCGTGATCTGTATTGATCACGGCATCTGAGGGGTTAATGGTGGACATCCGCACGATCACGGATGTCGGCCATTACCGGTGGGTCTCCTGCCGTGTATGACGCAAGCACCGTTCCAATGCTCGCCGTCATACACAAGACGTAAATGTACGTCCTGGTGCGCGAAGTCCCGCCAAACCAGGATGTACATTTATGTCCGTGGTCGTTAAGGGGTTAAAGCAGCATACACAGTGCAAGTGATCCATTATATATACACAGAAAACAATAAGTGATTAGTGAACAACTCCCCCTAAGAGGCAGGTACATCGTGACATCACAAAGGTAAACATTTTTCAGAAATGCATAAATATAGTGCAATCAATAATATATGTGTTTACAATAAAATCACAATTCCTAGTGCAATAATATACCCCATACATCTTTGATTATAAATACCCATAACAATGACAATGATCATGTTCAAATTCCACAAAAACTTCTAATTACTGGGCGTTACCTTACATCCAAATGGGCAGACATTCGCCGCTCCATGCCATCCTTCACACTGCTTGTAAATAGAATGAGTGCCCACGACCGGAAGGGAGCATAGCACATGATGCGTCAAGTGATGCAGACCCATCACAGGACAAGCTGATCACAGCCGCGACTCTGGAATTGCTCATACTTAGACTAGCTACATTAATTATAGGAAATTGAACGATATATTAAGTGGCCATACTATTCATAAGAATGTAAGCCAAACTTAACCCCTTCAGGATGGAGCCCATTTTGGCCTTAAGGACCGGAGCGTTTTTTGCACATCTGACCACTGTCACTTTAAACATTAATAACTCTGGAATGCTTTTAGTTATCATTCTGATTCCGAGATTGTTTTTTCGTGACATATTCTACTTTAACATAGTGGTACATTTTTGTCGATACTTGCATCCTTTCTTTGTGAAAAATCCGTAAATTTGATGAAAAATTTGAAAATGTTGCATTTTTCTAACTTTGAAGCTCTCTGCTTGTAAGGAAAATGGATATTACGAATACATTTTTTTTGGTTCACATATACAATATGTCTACTTTATGTTTGCATCATAAAATTGATGAGTTTTTACTTTTGGAAGACACCAGAGAGCTTCAACGGTCAGCAGCAATTTTCTGATTTTTCACAACATTTTCAAACTCAGTATTTTTCAGGGACCAGTTCAGGTTTGAAGTGGATTTGAAGGGTCTTCATATTATAAATACCCCATAAATGACCCCATTATAAAAACTACACCCCCAAAGTATTCAAAATGACATTCAGTAAGTGTTTTAACCCTTTAGGTGTTTCACACGAATAGCAGCAAAGTGAAGGAGGAAATTCACAATCTTCATTTTTTACACTCGCATGTTCTTGTAGACCCAATTTTTGAATTTTTACAAGGGGTAAAAGGACAACATTTTTACTTGTATTTGTAGCCCAATTTCTCTCGAGTAAGCACATACCTCATATGTCTATGTAATGTGTTCACGGGCGCAGTAGAGGGCTCAGAAGGGAAGGAGCGACAAGGGGATTTTGGAGAGTACGTTTTTCTGAAATGGTTTTTGGGGGGCATGTCACCTTTAGGAAGCCCTTATGGTGCCAGAACAGCGAAAATAAAACACATGGCATACCATTTTGGAAACTAGACCCCTTGGGGAATGTAACATGGGATAAAGTGAACCTTAATTCCCCACAGGTGTTTCACGACTTTTGCAAATGTAAAAAAAAAAAAAAAATTTTTACCTAAAGTGCTTGTTTTCCCAAAATTTTTTTATTTTTAAAAAGAGTAATAGCAGAAAATACCCCTAAAAATTTGAAGCCCAATTTCTCCCGATTCAGAAAACACCCCATATGGGGGTGAAAAGTGCTCTGCTGGCGCACTACAGGTCTCGGAAGAGAAGGAGTCACATTTGGCTTTTTGAAAGCAAATTTTGCTCTGGGGGCATGCCGCATTTAGGAAGCCCCTATGGTGCCAGGACAGCAACAAACCCCCCACATGGCATATCATTTTGGAAACTAGACCCCTCGGGGAACGTAACAAGGGGTTAAGTGAACCTTTATACCCCACAGGTGTTTCACGACTTTTGCATATGTAAAAAAAATAATTTTTTTTTTACCTAAAATGCTTGTTTTCCCAAAAATTTTACATTTTTAAAAAGGGTAAAAGCAGAAAAGACCCCCCAAAATTTGTAACACAAATTCTCCCGAGTACGGCGATACCCCATATGTGGCCCTAAACTGTTGCCTTGAAATACGACAGGGCTCCAAAGTGAGAGCGCCATGCGCATTTGAGGCCTAAATTAGGGACTTGCATAGGGGTGGACATAGGGGAATTCTACGCCAGTGATTCCCAAACAGGGTGCCTCCAGCTGTTGCAAAACTCCCAGCATGCCTGGACAGTCAACGGCTGTCCGACAATACTGGGAGTTGTTTTGCAACAGCTGGAGGCTCCGTTCTGGAAACCGTGGCGTACCAGACGTTTTTCATTTTTATTGGGGAGGGGAGGGGGGCAGTGTAGGGGTATGTGTATATGTAGTGTTTTTTACTTTTTATTTTATTTTTTGTGGTAGTGTAGTGTAGTGTTTTTAGGGTACAGTCACACGGGCAGGGGGTTCACAGTAGTTTCTCGCTGGCAGTTTGAGCTGCAGCAGAAAGTTTGCGGCAGCTCAAAATTGCAGCCAGATACTTACTGTAATCCTCCGCCCATGTGAGTGTACCCTCTACGTTCACATTGGGGGGGGGGACATCCAGCTGTTGCATAACTACAACTCCCAGCATGCCCGTTGGCTGTCGGTGACTGCTAAGAGTTGTAGTTTTGCAGCAACTGTAGGCACACTGGTTATATATCACTGAGTTTGTGACCTAACTCAGTGTTTCACAACCAGTGTGCCTCCAGCTGTTGCAAAACAACAACTCCCAGCATGTACGGTGCATGGTGTACGGTGACTGCTGAGAGTTGTAGTTTGCAACAGCTGGAGGCACACCGGTCGTGAAACACTGAGTTAGGTTAAAAAAAACTCTGAGTTTCACAACCAGTGTGCCTTCAGCTGTTGCAAAACTACAACTCTCAGCAGTCATCGACAGCAAACGGGCATGCTGGGAGTTGTAGTTATGCAACCAGCAGATGCACCACTACAACTCCCAGCATGCACTTTAGCTGTTTGTGCAAGCTGGGAGTTGTAGTTATACAACAGCTGAAGGTACACTTTTCCATAGAAAACATGTGCCTCCAGCTGTTGCAAAACCATAAGTCCCAGCATGCCCATAAGGGAATGCTGGGAGTTGTGGTGGTCTGCCTCCTGCTGTTGCATAACTACAGCTCCCAGCATGCCCTTTTTGCATGCTGGGAGCTGTTGCTAAGCAACAGCAGGAGGCTGTCACTCACCTCCAACGATCCTCGCCGCACAGGTCAGTGCCACCTCACCCGTCAGAGACGGCCCCGAACAGCCAGTAATTCCGGGTCACCGGGTCACTGGAGACCCGATTGACCCGGAATCGCCGCAGATCGCTGGACTGAATTGTCCAGCGATCTGCGGCGATCGCCGACTTGGAGGGGCATAATGACCCCCCTGGGCGATATGCCGGGATGCCTGCTGAACGATTTCAGCAGGCATCCGGCTCCGGTCCCCAACCGGCTAGCGATGGAGGCCGGAATTCCCACGGGCGTATGGATACGCCCTCGGTCCTTAAGGACTCGGGATGCAGGGCGTATCCATACGCCCTATGTCCTGAAGAGGTTAAAAATTGTCAAATAAATCAAATAGAAGAAAGAGATTCCGCTCACCCCTCCACGTTGTAGCTCCAATGTTCAAGTCGACCAGATGCAAAGGCGTAGCACGGTGATGTAGATATAAGAAATCCTTTTTTCCCAAAGGAAGAAACCAGCACTTCAGTCCGTATCTATGTTAAAAGATGCATGCAAGAAGGGAAGGAGAGGTTAAAATGTACAAAACACCGACGCATTTCGGGAAACCCTTTATCAAGGCCTTGACAAAGGGTCTCCTGAAATGTGTTGGTGTTTTTTACATTGTAACTTCTCTTTCCTTCTTTGTATGCATCTTTTAACATAGATCAAATAAAGCCTGAAGTTTTTTTTAGCCATTTTTCAAGTACGGACTGAAGTGCTGGTTTCTTCCTTTGGGAAAAAGGATTTCTCTCATCTTAAAAATTGTCAGGTCAGGTCCCTTGACTGGCTGAGCACTTCTCTCTCTCTCTCTCTCTCTCTTTCTTTCTTTCTCTCTCTCTCTCTCTCTCTCTCTCTCTGTTTAATATAGAACACAGATATGTCATAGAACATCCAGTTAAAGTACCACAAACAAGAGCTAGTAGGGACCATAGGAATAACATCAATGTGGTATTGCAGTGATATTGGGTATATAGCTGGCTAAAATCTTTGATATTTTTCAATGATACTATTTTTTTAAAATTTTATCTCTCCATGGTATTAAAAGAAGATCACCGACGGCATTCCCTGTTAAGGCTTATTTTTGTTGCTGCAAAAAGTCACTGTAGGTTCATATCACGGACCTGTAAGCACATATTCCAGTTGAAAACAATGATACATGCACTGTACATGTTATTTGGCGCATATTTTGGTGATTAATATTCACCAAAATGTGCTTCAAACATGCCATGTGAACATGCCCTTGCTGTGATCAGTAGACAGTATCACACATGATAAGATTAGATACATAGCTCAGCATACAGTATTTCAAACAATAGGATTAGATACAACAGCTCAGCAGGCAGTATCACAAATAACAGGATTAGATACATAGCTCAGAAGATAATGGGGTAATGGGTGTGATGCAAAGGGCAGATGGAATTACCTTAGGGGCAGATGGCCTTAACCCCTTGTATTCGTGACACCAGGGCGTGGCTTATCCTCAATACCACCCGAAGGTATACCGCTGGATCCAGGACTAGGCACGGGGGCAATAATGACTCCGACACCAAATTACGGATAACGGTAGCTTTACTGAGGTTAGACAGGTGGAAAAGTCTATACAGTTCAACAGGCCCACGGAGATGACCAGTGACTCAGAGACCTTAAGGGCTTGCTGGGACTTGTAGTAGACTAGGTCAATTTAATGCAAGCCACGTTGACTTGACAAATGATGACTGTGACTTACTTGACTTGTTACTGATAACTGACAAGACTGTGACTGTGGCTTACTTGCAGGTTTATAGCTTGCGACTGTAGACTGAACTTGAGGCCTCCTATGACTCTGGACACACACTTAGGCACAACTTCAGCAGGAAGAAAGATAGAGAGCAGAGGCTCCACCAAGGGCTACATGACAACTCACATGGTAAACAGTCTCATGACAACAGTTTCACACATTACACAGTATAATACATAATAAACATATTTACATGAGGGACAGATGCAAGGGGGGCCCAGGGGACACTGAAGGGAGGCTGCCTGACAGAGTAACACCTCCCATACTGGGCCACCACAAACTCCCCCCTCTTAAACACAGCCATTGTCGGTGCCCAGTCCTGGAGGGCAGATGACTGGATGTGGCCACTGGGGCATTATTGCCGAATGTCCTTCACAGGTCTGTATAGTTAACAACAACAGGGGACGAGTCCAATTTTGGTGAAAATGTCCATACATGCTCCTTTGGGAAATAAACTGGTAAACACACAGGATTCATTACCCTCTAGATACTGAAACACATTATTTGCAGATTGGGCTGCCCAATCTGCCCAATGCCTTAGCTCCTGGGGCCCCTCGGTACTAAACACTTCTCCCCAGAACTCCATGCGTACTTTATACAACATATCCTTGTTACCTCTATATACAGCATTTCTGCCTCTCTACCTGCTTTACTTAAAGGGGCACTGTCAGATACAAAAACGTTTGATATGTTGTAAAGCATGCAAAACCAATAGGTTTTGCAATTGATTTCATTTGAAAATTTTCAGTATTTCATACTGAAAAAGACAGTCAAACAACTGCCCCCCCTGCCTGCTTGCACATATACTGGTCCTGCTGTGTCCATGCGCCATCACCTATGTCATGGACACAATTCCTTGATTGACAGCTGTGAGCGCAGGGCTCACAGCTGGAGGAAAAATCCTCCCACTGTCATCTTATGTCCCGCTACTGTCAGTGAGGACAAGTTGGAAGTTGTAGTTTTGCTTATGCTAGGGGAGTTGTGAGCAGACAACATATTGAGGGAGGGGGAGGAGACCTGCACAGTGAGGCCACGCCCCCTCCCTTTGAGAGAAATTCAGACTAGTGAGCTAAATTAAATTAAAGTGTAGTAAAAATAAATAAATAAAGGTGCTAGACACATACAAATTAGATGTACCTGGCCAGGATTAGATACTGAGTGATATATTGAAAAAAAACAGTTTTTTTGTTGGATCTGATGGGTTCGTTTTAAGTTGTAGGGAAACCCTTTGGCCAGGAGAGCTCCCTGTACACGGGGACAAGAAAAATGTTAGATACATGAACACTTTGACAATATGGACTGAGAATGTACATGTTACATATAGTCCTAACAAGGCATTTGACTAGCTTAAATAATACATTATGTAAGCTAACTGAATTAGACTATGTGTTCTACTGACAACTTTGTACACAGCATTACCATTATTCCTTATATCTAGCTGTTAGTTGTCCTTGCGTCGACCTTTGGGATCTGCGCAACACCAACTCTGGAGAATCGTGAACTCTTGAGATTTCTGGAGCTCTTGGGACTTTTGGAGCTGTGGCTGGCTCTCTCTCAGCGAACTCAGGAGCTGGTATTTGTTCAGGACTGGCTGGACTCAGAGTCGCTGGTAGCTGTGCTGGAGAGGCTGGTGACAGGGTTGGCACTCTGGAGACTGGTGTATAGGCTGGAGCCAATGGTGACAAGACTGGGACTGCTGTTGAGATGAATGTGGGTTGAACCAGCCACACGGTTGGTGAGATACAGAAGATCGTAGGCTGATTTGGAGAAAACATGGGGAAATCCATAGATGGTTTGATTCCCTCGGCTGGAACATGCTCTTTTGCAGGCCTGACAGCTGGAGGAGGCAGCGCTGGGAGCATTGGTAGATCTTCTTTGAGACATAATTTGATTTGATTCTGGTGAACGACTTTTGGCTCATACCCAGGTTTTTGTAGACATCAGGCTCAGGATAGGGTATGGGCGCCACCATGTACGGTTCTGTTTCCCAGATAGAATCTAGCTTGTTGGTCCTTTGGAAACTTCCTTAGCCAGACTTTATCGCCCAATTGAAGTAGTTGGCAGAGGCATGGCGGTTATAGTCCTGTAGTTGTCTCTGTTGAGCCTCGCACATCTTTTTGCTGACAATTTTTTTGGCTTCTTGGATCCTTCTCTGGTGGTCAGAGACCCATTCTAGGGAGGCTTGCGGAGAGTTGTTGAATGGGGCCTGGAGCCCAAGTGTCCGATCTTTAGGCAGCTGCCCATGTCGCCCCATCATCAAGTAGAAAGGGGTATACCCTGTAGGACAAAGGACTGTGTTATTATATATCTCCATTAATTCGGGCAGCAGTCAGGGTCACTCTTTGTTTCTTGACACGCATATGGAATGTGCTGGGGTAGTGAAATAATACTGTTATTCAGTATGACATGCAAATTACAGGCATCGCTATTAGAATTACTTCCACAGAGCGGCACAATGACAGAGCCTGGAAGTGGCATCAGTATGAGGAGACCATATAGTAGCTGAATGACTGCCTGGAGTTTGTGGCAGCATGGGGAGACCATATAGTGTCTGAATGGCACAGCCTGGAGTAGGCAGAAGCATGAGGAGACCATATAGTATCTGAATAGTACAGCCTGGAGTTGGCACTAGGGCTTCACAATCCCTAAGATTAAAAGATGAATTTTGAAATTTAAATTGAATATTTATGTTAGCTAGTGCTACCATAAAAATTTTAGGCCCAGGCCAAGCAGCATCAGTAAACCATATATTGGCTGAATGACACAGCCTTGAGGTGGCTGAATCATGAGGAGACCCTATAGTGGCTGAATGGCACAGCCGAGAGGTGGCTGAAGCATGAGGAGACCATATAGTGTCTGAAAAGCACAGCGTGGAGTTGGCAGAAGCATAAATTTAAGATTTTGAAATTTAAATTTAAGATTTTGAAATTGAAATAGAGGATTTTGACATTTAAATTTTAACTCCCAAGTTTTAGCATCCCGGGCCCCGCCGTGTGGGTACAAAGGACCAAATTTAACAAGGAGTCACATGCCACATGGCAGCACAATGACAGAGCCTTGAGGTGGCAGCAGCATGAGGGCCATGCCAACTGAGGGTTGAGTCTGAGGAACCCAACAAATGTTGACTGGGGGTGTCGAATGTTACTTGGGAGGAAGTGGATGACCCAGTGAACCGATCAATCATGGCTGCTATGTTGCTGGTCGAGTCATGACTGCTAGCTGACACCAGGAGCTCAGACCCCTACTCTGCTGCGACCTCTGCCTGTGCCTGATGAATTAAGTCCTCTGCCACTCCACTGTGCACGTCCTGGCACTACTCTGCCTGACATACTTATTATGTATATGAGGGGAATACAATACGCTTCACAATGCTTAAAACAGTATTTGTCTAGAACAGCAGCAGGTGTGTACTATTGGCTGTCCTTTCACAGTATATAGGCCATTTCAAAAAAGAAAATAAGACTGTACTCACCATCCAAACGATACTTTATTGACGAATGTCAGAAATGCCAAGCTGATGCGGTGGTGGAGGCGGGGAACGTAACCGGGACAGACTGTCTCACACTATCCAAGTGCTTCTTCCAGCCAGTATACGACATCAGTGAAGGCATTTATCAGCATCACCGTGGGCGGCATGGTCACGTGTCAAAACAAGGTGAGCATGTGATCAAAACAAAACACCATGTGATACATAAACAAAACATCAACAGCGAAAATGACATAAATCTGGTTGTAAACATTCAGGTGAGTAGGGATGTAATACTCAAAGCCTGTCATGGTGGGGTTAATTCGTAGGTAGATGTGTGTCAGTAAGTAAAACATCATAGGAACGGTGCCAGTTCTACGTGATCGTTGAGTACCAAGATGCCGGTAGCTTCCAGCTTTATAATGCAGGATGCCTCCTTTTGTAATAGGACAGCATGCCTGTCAGCATCTCTTGGGAGGGACTTTACTCTTTCTAAGCTGGCAAATCTTAGGACTCGTGGATCGCAAGTCTGGACCTCTTTTACGTGTGCAATTAGTCTGGGTGCACATACACCTGTTTGGATTGATCCAACATGTTCATGAAAGCAAACATGGAGCGGTCGGATCGTTTTGCCCAAGTAAAAGAAGCCACAGGGGCACAAGATGGCATAAACAAGGAATGTGGTACGGCAAGTTATTAAATCTTTTACGTGATGACTCTACCCTCCTAATTGTAATTTTTTGCTGGCTACATTTTGGGGACAAAAAGAGCAAGTTTTGCATGGATAATTACCTATTGGGGCAGTATTCGTCAGCCAATTCCTGCTGTCCACCGTTGCATCCTGTTTTAAAAATGCAGATGTCTTGAAAATATCTCCTAATGTATGATTTTTTCTATACGTTACTAAGGGAGAATTCATGGCAATATCTTTTAATTTGAGGTCTGATTCTAAAATGTACCAATGGTTAAGGATAACATTGGCTACGAATCCGTTCATATTTGAATTGGCCAGGGAAAAAACAAATCTCTGAGGTTTTTTATTTTGTCTGGGTTTTGAGCATAACAAGTTGTAACATGGAATAGTCAATACCTTCTCGAAACTATCTTGTACAATCTGGGTTGGGTATCCCCTCTCTAACAGTCATTTTTTGAGGTCCTTGGCTTGTGTAAAAAAAGTTTTGTCTTCGCTATTAACCTTTCTAAGGTGTAGGAATTGGGAGTAAGGGATGCTTTTCTTTACATGATTGGGATGGGAGCTGTTGAAGTGTAGGAGGGAGTTGCGGGCAATGTTTTTCCGATAGCCTTGTGTATGTAAAGTGCCCTCACACTCCACAAGTTTTAGATCTAAAAAAGTAAGTTCAGAATCACCATACTCAGAGGTGAAAAGCATGTTCTCTTGGTTGGTCTCATTTAGGTAGGTAACGACGGACTGAAAGTTATTTTGGGAACCCTCCCACACTATTAGGATGTCGTCGACAAACCTAAGATAAAGTTTAATATTGGGAATAAAGGGGTTATTAGGTGAAAAAAAATTTCAGCGTTCAAAAGCAGCCAGGAACAGATTGTCATAGGTACAAGAGACTGGGGTGCCCATCGCAGTCCCAGTCTCCTGCCTATACCAAGTGTCACCCTCTTTAAATTTGTTGTGGGAGAGTATGAAGAAGAGGGATTCAGTCACAAAATCGATTAATTTATTTGTCTTGTCAGTCTCTGTCAAAATTTCATGCATAGCTTTTACACCCGCATCGTGTGGGATTCAGGTGTACAGGCTCTCAACGTCAATGGAAGCTAGATGAAAAGTGTCACTCCAATGAAAATTGTCCAGATGTGTGAGAAGGTCCCCAGTATCTTTTATATAAGAAGGGATAGATGGTAATATAGCTTTCAATAACCATTCCAGATATTGGGAAAGGTACTCTGTCACAGAGCCGACCACTGCGACAATGGGACTCACTGGAGGCCAGATCTGCGACTTATGCACCTTGGGTAGAAAATAACATCTTGCTTGGCGGGGATTGCGTGGAATCAATTTTTCGGTAGTGGTTTGGGTGATTAAACCTTGTTCACACTTCTGTCTCAAAAATTTACAGAGTAAGCCCATCGTTTTAGCGGTAGGATTGCTAGGGAGTCGTTTGTATGTGGCAGTATCGCCCAATAGGCGGTCTCTCTTAGCTACTACCACCTTTGTCTGCCTTCATGACATGTAGGTCAGGTGGAGACCCCAGCCATTTTCACACCCTTCTGTCGCCACTGGATAGGTTGCTCCTAGATTGGTGATACAATAGCACCTTCATGTCTCTTTCCACCACCCGTGTGAACAAATCTATAGAGCTGCCCACAGGGACGGGGGGGGGGGGGCAGTACGTAGCACCTCTTAAGGATAAAACCTCAACAGCGGTGGGGGAAGTAGGGGTGGGCTCGATATCAGATAGAGAACATAATGCGTTAAACGTGTCATGGTCCTCCGGGGTTGCCCCCATAAATGGGAAAAACCTGAGAGGACTGATCACGGCAGGAATCTCCCCTTCTTTGTAACATTTCTCTTGGATGTTAGTGGGACCCTTCTTAAATGCTTTATGTATATGTATTTTTCTAGTTGCTTTTAATAGATCAATCTTAAATTGGGCTGGATCAAAAGCTTCTTGTAAACCATAGTTCAATCCTTTAGACAAAAGAGACTGGCAATCTTCCGAAAGTGGAATGTCCGTTAAGTTCATAACGATGTTACTAAGGGTTATTAGTCCTTCCAGATTACCCCTTTTTTAACCCTCTTCTGCTGCTGATATGTGCTTTCTCTTCTTTCCTCTCCCCCTTTGGGGCCTTTTCCTAAAGGGACCACACATATGGAATTATTCTTATTCTCAACCTGAGTGGTGGCCTTATGATCCGACTTGGGGGCGCGGGTAGGTTCCTCAGACTTGCTCCCCTCATAATCTGAAGCCCAAAAGTCAGACGGTTGGTGTTTTTGGTTGCCATGTCTCCGATTAAATGGGGTTCGCTGATATTTTCTCTCTCTTTTGCTCCATGTAAAAACTTGTGAGGCATCGTAGTCCGCTTTGTTCCAAACAAACTTCCCTCTTTTTCTTTCCATAATTTTGTACTGAGCCACAGAGATCTTCTTTTCAAATTTTTTCAGGAAGGTGTGGTAAACCATGTCGCTGATGCGATATTCGGTTTTTGTTTTACACAAATCAGCTGTGACGCATTCATATTCCAATTAGTTTTTCTCTAGCACGATCTAAGTTACTTTCTGTGCATGATCAAGGTGAGTGCGGTCCCATTCAGCCATAAATAGGGAGTCATCTGTAAACTGGGATGGAAAACTTATATAACCGCAATCCCAGTGGTGTACGTTCATTGATTACATAGGACTCCAGCAAATTAATTGTCCAAAAGAGACGGTACTCTTTATCAGCCAGTGAAGAAATGTGCTGTTCCAGGGATTTAACTCCCATCACTGTGAGGTGATCCTTCTAGCTGCATGACAAGAAATACGTCCCCGCCTCCACTCTTCTCGCTTGTACACTTACACACAGAAAAGAGGTCCACGCGTGCGATCCACGAGTCCTAAGATTTGCCGGCATAGAAAGAATTAAGTCCGTCTCTCGAGGTAGTGACAGACATACCATCCAATTACCAAAAGAGGCATCCTGGATTATAAAGCTGGAAGCTCCCGGCATCTTGGGACTCAACGATCGCGTAGAACTGGCACCGTTCCTTACTTACTGACACACATCTATCTACGAATTAACCCCATCGTGACAGGCTTTGAGTATTACATCCCTACTCACCTGAATGTTTACAGCCAGATTTAAGTAATTTTCGCTGTTGATGTTTTGTTTATGTATCACATGGTGTTTTGTTTTGATCACATGCTCACCTTGTTTTGACATGTGACCACGACGCCGAAAAATGCCGTCACTGGTTGTGTGGCTGTCGTATACCAGCTGGAAGAAGCGCTTGGATAGCGTGAAACAATCTGTCCCGGTTACGTTCCCCGCTTCCACCACCGCATCAGCTTGGCATGTCTGACATTTGTCAATAAAATATCGTTTGGATGGTGTACTAAACACAAAATTGCACTCTTTCACAGACTATTAGGAATGGACTGCTGGGTATGTATTATACCGTCTACAGACTAGTATAACCAGCAGACCATTTGTGGTTGAACAAAAAGGGCAAAAAAATGTGCTACAGTATGCTTAAAAAAACGTATTGGAGTAAAACACCAGCTGGTGATTACTTTTGGCTGTCCTTTCACAGTATGTAGGCCCTTGACAGATTAACAGGTACAAAATAGTATACCACTTAGATGTAGGTATGTAGTATGCACTTAAGAGCGCAGAAAAATGCGGTACAGTACACTAAAAAATAAAAATTTCTCCACAGCACCAGCAGTACACAACAATGCTGGAGCACACAGTCACTGGCCCTCATTTACAAAGACTGGAGTGTCGGTTAGATTTTTTTTTTCAGTGTACTCGTCTTTTTTTTTCCTTGTGATTTACTAATCTGTCGCCCAATTTCCCTTACTTTCTGTCGCAGGTTTTTTTTCTGTCACACAAAATGTATTCTGTGCGACAGAAAAAAGTCTCTGCAAATTCTGACTACATTAGTGCTTGTACTACTACCCCCGACATGGAACAGGGTCTGTTCCATTTTGGGGGTAGTAGTACAGGGGCTGAGGGATTGATCGCACCGGGTCTCACTTCTGAGATCCGATCAAAAGTTATTAACCCCTTAAGGACCAGGCCATTTTATACCTTAAGGACCGGAGCGTTTTTTGCAATTCTGACCACTGTCACTTTAAACATTAATAACTCTGGAATGCTTTTAGTTATCATTCTGATTCCGAGATTGTTTTTTTGTGACATATTCTACTTTAACTTAGTGGTAAAATTTTATGGTAACTTGCATCCTTTCTTGGTGAAAAATCCCAAAATTTGATGAAAAAAATGAAAAGTTTGCATTTTTCTAACTTTGAAGCTCTCTGCTTGTAAGGAAAATGGATATTCAAAATATATTTTTTTTTGGGTTCACATATACAATATGTCTACTTTATGTTTGCATCATAAAATTTATGAGTTTTTACTTTTGGAAGACACCATAGGGCTTCAAAGTTCAGTAGCAATTTTGAAATTTTTCACAAAATTTTCAAACTCACTATTTTTCAGGGACCAGTTCAGTTTTGAAGTGGATTTGAAGGGTCTTCATATTAGAAATACCCCATAAAAGACCCCATTATAAAAACTACACCCCCTAAAGTATTCAAAAAAACATTCAGTAAGTGTATTAACCCTTTAGGTGTTTCACAGGAATAGCAGCAAAGTGAAGGAGAAAATTCAAAATCTTCATTTTTTACACTCGCATGTTCTAGTAGACCCAATTTTTGAATTTTTGCAAGGGATAAAAAGGAGAAAATTTTTACTTGTATTTGAAACCCAATTTCTCTCGAGTAAGCACATACCTCATATGTCTATGTTAATTGTTCGGCGGGCGCAGTAGAGGGCTCAGAAGGGAAGGAGCGACAAATGGTTTTTGGGGGGCATGCCGCATTTAGGAAGCCCCTATGGTGCCAGGACAGCAAAAAAAAAACACATGGCATACCATTTTGGAAACTAGACCCCTCAGGGAACGTAACAAGGGGTAAAGTGAACCTTAATACCCCACAGGTGATTCACGACTTTTGCATATGTAAAAAAAATATATATTTTTTTTACCTAAAATGTTTGGTTTCCCAAAAATGTTACATTTTTATAAAGGGTAATAGCAGAAAATACCCCCCAAAATTTGAAGCCCAATTTCTCTCGATACAGAAAACACCTCGCATGGGGGTGAAAAGTGCTCTGCTGGTGCACTACAGGTCTCAGAAGAGGAGGAGTCACATTTGGCTTTTTGAAAGCAAATTTTGCTCTGGGGGCATGCCGCATTTAGGAAGCCCCTATGGTGCCAGAACAGCAAAAAAAAAAACACATGGCATACCATTTTGGAAACTAGACCCCTCGGGGAACATAACAAGGTGTAACGTGAACCTTAATGCCCTACAGGTGTTTCACGACTTTTGCATATGTAAAAAAAAAAATTTTTTTTTACCTAAAATGCTTGTTTTCCCAAAATGTTTACATTTTTAAAAAGGGTAATAGCGGAAAATACCCCCCAAAATTTGAAGCCCAATTTCTCCCGATTCAGAAAACACCCCATATGGGGGTGAAAAGTGCTCTGCTGGCGCACTACAGGTCTCAGAAGAGAAGGAGTCACATTTGGCTTTTTGAAAGCAAATTTTGCTCTGGGGGCATGCCGCATTTAGGAAGCCCCTATGGTGCCAGAACAGCAAAAAAAAAACACATGGCATACCATTTTGGAAACTAGACCCCTCGGGGAACGTAACAAGGGGTAATGTGAACCTTAATACCCTACAGGTGTTTTACGACTTTTGCATATGTAAAAAAATATATATTTTTTTTACCTAAAATGCTTGGTTTCCCAAAATTTTTACAATTTTAAAAAGGGTAATAGCAGAAAATACCCACCAAAATTTGAAGCCCAATTTCTCCCGATTCAGAAAACACCCCATATGGGTGTGAAAAGTGCTCTGCTGGCGCACTACAGGTCTCAGAAGAGAAGGAGTCACATTTGGCTTTTTGAAAGCGAATTTTGCTCTGGGGGCATGCCGCATTTAGGAACCCCCTATGGTGCCAGGACAGCAAAAAAAAACCACATGGCATACCATTTTGGAAACTAGACCCCTTGGGGAACGTAACAAGGGGTAATTTGAACCTTAATACCCTACAGGTGTTTCACGACTTTTGCATATGTAAAAAAATATATATTTTTTTTACCTAAAATGCTTGTTTTCCCAAAAATTTTACATTTTTTAAAAGGGTAATAGCAGAAAATACCCCCCAAAATTTGAAGCCCAATTTCTCCCGAGTACGGCGATACCCCATATGTGGCCCTAAACTGTTGCCTTGAAATACGACAGGGCTCCAAAGTGAGAGCGCCATGCGCATTTGAGGCCTAAATTAGGGACTTGCATAGGGGTGGACATAGGGGTATTCTACGCCAGTGATTCCCAAACAGGGTGCCTCCAGCTGTTGTAAAACTCCCAGCATGCCTGGACAGTCAACGGCTATCTGGCAATACTGGGAGTAGTTGTTTTGCAACAGCTGGAGGCTCCGTTTTGGAAACAGTGGCGTACCAGACGTTTTTCATTTTTATTGGGGAGGGGGGTTGTATAGGGGTATGTGTATATGTAGTGTTTTTTACTTTTTATTTTATTTTGTGTTAGTGTAGTGTAGTGTTTTTAGGGTACAGTCGCACGGGCGGGGGTTCACAGTAGTTTCTCGCTGGCAGTTTGAGCTACGGCAGAAAATTTGACGCAGCTCAAACTTGCAGCCGGATACTTACTGTAATCCTCCGCCCATGTGAGTGTACCCTGTACGTTCACATTGGGGGGGGGGGAACATCCAGCTGTTGCAAAACTACAACTCCCAGCATGTACGGTCTATCAGTGGATGCTGGGAGTTGTAGTTTTGCAACCGCTGGAGGCTCCGTTTTGGAAACAGTGGCGTACCAGACATTTTCATTTTTATTGGGGAGGGGAGGGGGGCTGTGTAGGGGTATGTGTATATGTAGTGTTTTTTACTTTTTATTTTATTGTGTGTTAGTGTAGTGTAGTGTTTTTAGGGTACAGTCACACGGGCGGGGGGTTCACAGTAGTTTCTCGCTGGCAGTTTGAGCTGCTGCAGAAATTTTGCCGCACCTCAAACTTGCAGCCGGATACTAACCGTAATCCTCCGCCCATGTGAGTGTACCCTGTACGTTCACATTGGGGGGGGAACATCCAGCTGTTGCAAAACTACAACTCCCAGCATGTACGGTCTATCAGTGCATGCTGGGAGTTGTAGTTTTGCAACAGCTGGAGGCACACTGGTTGTGAAACACCGAGTTTGGTAACAAACTCAGTGTTTTGCAACCAGTGTGCCTTCAGCTGTTGCAAAAGCTACAACCCCCAGCATGTACGGACAGCGGAAGGGCATGCTGGGTGTTGTAGTTATGCAACAGCTGGAGGCATACTACTTTGGCTGGGGATGCTGGGGATTGTAGTTATGCAATAGCTGGAGACACACTGGTTTACTACTTAACTCAGTGTGCCTTCAGCTGTTGCAAAACTACAACTCTCAGCAGTCACCGACAGCCAAGGGGCATGCTGGGAGTTGTAGTTATGCAACCACCAGATGCACTACTACAACTCCCAGCATGCACTTTAGCTGATTGTGCAAGCTGGGAGTTGTAGTTACACAACAGCTGAAGGTACACTTTTCCATAGAAAGAATGTGCCTCCAGCTGTTGCAAAACTACAAGTCCCAGCATGCCCATAAGGGCATGCTGGGAGTTGTGGTGGTCTGCCTCCTGCTGTTGCATAACTACAGCTCCCAGCATGCCCTTTTTGCATGCTGGGAGCTGTTGCTAAGCAACACCAGGAGGCTGTCACTCACCTCCAACGATCCTCGCCGCATCAGGTCAGTCCCTCGTCGTCTCCGCCGCCGCCGCTGCTCCTGGGGCCCCGATCCCAACAGGGGCGCCGGGGATCGGGGTCCCCAGCACCCGGGGTGCACGTCCCGCACCCGCTCACGTCCTCCGGAAGAGGGGCGGAGCGGGTTGCGGGAGTGACACCCGCAGCAGGCGCCCTGATTGGTCGGCCGGTAATCCGGCCGACGAATCAGGGCGATCGTGAGGTGGCACCAGTGCCACCTCACCCCTGCTGGCTATGGCTGTTCGGGGCCGTCTCTGACGGCCCCGATCAGCCAATAATTCCGGGTCACCGGGTCACTGGAGACCCGATTGACCCGGAATCCGCCGCAGATCGCTGGACTGAATTGTCCAGCGATCTGCGGCCATCGCCGACATGGGGGGTCATAATGACCCCCTGGGCGATATGCCCCGATGCCTGCTGAACGATTTCAGCAGGCATCGGGGACCGGCTCCGCTCCAGATGGTTGCGGGGGGCCGGTAAAACACATGACGTTCTCATACGTCATGTGTCCTTAAGGACTCGGAAATGGAGACGTATGAGAACGTCATGTGTCCTTAAGGGGTTAAGCAGGGGAGCAGGCGGCATGTTCCGATCGCCTGCAATGTACTGTAAACTTTAATTTTTTAATTCCCCACCAGAAGCCCTGAATGGCCGGGACCGAGGAGCCAATCAGGGCTCCTGGCAGGGTTTTAATATAGAAGCGTTGTGGTGGGCAAAGATGTATAGAATCGTTGGGGGGTATATATCTGGCCCCTCCAGCGTTTCTATATATATATATATATCCCCTGCTGCGCTATATCAAACTTAGTGGCCGCTGCGCTTGAATAAATGTACTGCCCCCCTCAGTGCTATTATATATCTATACTCACCCCCGCTGCGCATATACTGACCCCCACTGCGCATATTTATATATATACTGCCCCCCCCAAGCTGCGCATATTAATATTCATGCTCTCCCTCCCCTGGCTGCCAATGAATGAAAACTCTATTAGCGGGGGAGCGGAGGGCTGCTGCCTGCTCTCATTGCTAAGAGTTTGTCATTCATAGCGGGCAGCTATGGATGACAAATAAGCTATTGGCAGCAGCAGCGTGAGCCTCTGCTCCCTGCACTGCTTTACTTGTCATTCATAGCGGTGAGCCGGCACCTGTATATATAGATGCGCGGTAGGGGTCAGACATATGGATTTATGTCTGACCCTCACAGCATCTATATATACAGGTGCCGGCTCACCGCTATCAATCACAAGTAAAGCAGTGCAGGGAGCGGAGGCTCATACTGCTGCTGCCAATAGCTTACTTGTCATTCATAGCGGTGAGCTGGCATTTGTATATGTATGCTGTGAGGGTCAGACATATATCCATATGTCTGACCCCCACAGCATGATATGCAGCTGCTGCCTGCTATGAATGACAAACTCTTAGCAGCGAGAGCGGGCAGCAGCCCTCCGCTCCCCCGCTAATAGAGTTTTCATTCATTGGCAGCCAGGGGAGGGAGAAGATGAAGATTAATATGTGCAGCTTGGGGGGGCAGCATATATATATAAATATGCGCAGCGCGGGTCAGTATATGCGCAGCGGGGGTCAGTATAGATATATAATAGCGCTGGGGGGGCAGTACATTTATTCAAGCACAGCGGGCACTAAGTTTGATATAGCGCAGCAGGGGGAAATATATATAGAAACGCTGGAGGGGCCAGATATACACCTCTCCCCTGCTTAATAACTTTTGATCGGATCGGGTCTCGGAAGTGAGACCCGGTGCGATCAATCCCTCAGCGCCTGTACTACTACCCCCAACATGGAACAGACCCTGTTCCATGCTGGGGGTAGCAGGATTCACTCCGTTTTGAGTAATTTCCCGATAGCTCAGAGCAGTTGGGTTTCTGTGAAGCAAAACTCACAGGTTTTCCTGTGAGTTTTCTTCACACTCGGAAGATTTTTTCTCTTTTTGTCGGGAACACGCCCCTTTTGTCAGGAAAAACGCCCCTTTTGTAGTTTTTTTTTTCACTCTGAGTGATTTTGATTTTGTTGGTTTGTGCGCCAGATTCTGGCGCAAAACCCGAAAAAAAGTGTCGGGATCCTGTTAGTAAATGAAGGACACTGTGTACTAAACCCAAAATTGCAATGAAAGTCTCTCTCGAATACTATTAGGAATGGACTGCTGGGTATGGATTATACCATCTACAGACTAATATAACCAGCAGACCAGTTGTTGTGGAACAAAGACACAGGTTTGCCCTAAAAAATTATTTCTCCCTCCTGTGAAAACGTTTCTGCAGCTGAGGCAACACACAGCTCTCTGCCCCTCTCTGTAATACAATGCTGTTCACAGTGACTGAAGGGTTCATCCCTGCAGTAAGGATTAATTTCTGTGCAAAAACGCTGTGCTCTGTGTCCTACAGAAGGCTGAGGTGACTAAGAGGTGAAACGCTACAGCAACAAGCTTTTTTGTGTAACACACACACAGCGATGTCCGACCTATCTCTCTGCAGTTTAATTAATGAAATGACGAGCCAGAAAATGGCTGCTGAATATATAGGGCTGTGACATCACAGGGGTGAAAGGCTGCTGATAGGCTGCATCCTGCATGTGATTCAGGGTCATCCCGCCTACCTGCCTTCCCAGCATTCCTTGCCCCATGTACTGACATGTGCATCCGCCATTTTAGATGCCCTGGAGCCTGGACCGCAGTAAATGGAGTTTAATGAAGCGATTTGCGCGATAGAATCGTGGCGATATTCGCATTCTTTGTGAATCAAATTTTTCATGAAGTTCGTAACGAATTCGGATTTGTCAGCTTTGATTCGCACCTAGTTTGCACCCAATTGGAGTAGAACATCTGGGCCACTGTCTTGGCTGTGAGATCTTTGAGGGGGACAAAGACAACCCATTTAGAGTAATGATCTACCATGGTGAGAGCATCATTATACCCGGACCGGGTAGGAGACATTTTGACGTGGTCTAGCACGACCAATTAGTTGGGCCTTTCACTCTGGATGGAATGGAAGGGTGCTCTTGCATCCTTGCACACATTCTTAGTGACGTTACAGACTGCCCATTCACTGCACCATTTCTCAATCTCATTCCGCATTCCGATCCAATATAATCTCCACCTGACAGTAGTTTCGGTCTTATGGACTCCAAAGTGTCCCGACTGGTCATGGTATGCGTTTAAGACCATCGCACATCTCTTCGGGAACCAGAATCTGATGAAGTCGATCACCAGAGGCCGGATCTAAAGAATTTCGGTACAACAGTCCTTTGTGCACAAACAGTCGTTTCCTCTGTCACCACAGACGTTTCAACTCGTAGTCACACTGGTCCTGCATAGACAAGTTGGCACCTTTTTCGCCAGAAGGTAGTCCAACTGATCCTCTAAGACTCAACTTTTATCTTGAAGAGTCTTCCAGGACTTTTTCGGACCTGGGTTCACCGTCCATGAGAGCGGTCGCAACATTCGGGTTCACGAACCGCTGATAAAATGGGGGCATCTCCACGTCTTCCCACACGTCTTCGACAGGTGGTTCTTCGCCGGGGGTCATCCGAGACAGTACATCGGCGTTGACATTTGACTTGCTGCTTCTGTACTTGATGGTCAAATTGTAATTGGCTAGTCTTGAAGCCCATAGCTGTTCAATGGCACCCAACTTGGCAGTGCTCATGTGGACCAACGGGTTATTGTCCGTGTAGACAGTAAATGGCATGGCAGCTAAATAGTCTTTGAATTTTTCGGTCACGGCCCACACCTGGGCGAGAAGTTCCAACTTGAATGAGCTGTAATTGGCATCGTTCTTCTATGCTCCTCGCAGGCTGCGACTGGCATAGGCAGCTCTTGTCCTTCCTGGACTTGGGAAAGGACACCAGCTCCCAGACCCTCGAAACTGGCATCAGTATACAGCCGGAACGGCTGACTGTAGTCTGGATACACCAAGATGGGTGGCTCTGTCAGCAGACGTTTAAGAGCTCGGAACACTGTCTCTTGTTTTTGGCCCATTCAATAGGTAGTCTTCCATTGTAGTTCTCCTTCTCTGTACCCCGTAAGAGAGCTGTGAGGGGTTCTGCAATCTGGGCAAAGTGGGGAATGAAGTGGCGGTAGCAGTTGGCAAATCCCAGGAAGCAAATATGTTTAACTTTTTGCCACCAGTTGATTTAAAAGAAAAAAGGTTTTCACCGGAGTACCCCTTTAACTGTAGCACTAGGGCAGTGGTCTACATAGCTAGATATGTGAATTTCGCAAATGAATATTGGAACATGTCGGTGACATACAGTAAGAAAAAAGCGAGACACTGCGATTTCCAGACATGTCAATGAAATTCATGGAGGTGACACTAAACAACTGAGCTTTTTTGGAATTGAGAATATAGGTCCATCTAGTCGAGGGGGAGACCTAGATAAGATTTTGTTACAGCATGAGGCAAGCTGGACATATACACTAGACACAGTTACACCTAACGGCCTTAACAAACTACTTTAGCTTTATTGAGACACAGTGACAGAGGATTCCATATGGGGTGTTGGATAGGTAGTGAGTGGGGGTTGTAGTCAACCCATGAGACAAGACACCCTCCTGTTGTTTATAGGGACTAGCAGGGCACTACAGGATAGGTTCCAGAGCGGGACCGCCCTTTTAGGGTGGCCACCCTGCCTAGGTCTAGGTACTAGAGTAGTCAGTGACTAGGTTCAGTGAGAGGATCCCTAGGCCCCTGCTTATTCCCTGTCCCCATTGCATATCTAGGAGGTGTATATCTTCATAAAGAAAACAGAAAAAATGGAGCATTAACCCCAGATAAATGGTTGGAGCCAGAGGAAGCGCTATACAGCATGAAACATTTGTTGCTCTCCCACCTGTCTGTTCCCCCAGCCTCTCGTCCGCACCCTTCAATCCTGCTCCTACCGTGTCATGTTGCATCTGTAATGGAATTAAGTCTGTTCAAGATTTATCCGGGGTGAGTGCTCCATTTCTTCTATTTTCTTTGTGAAGATATATACATGAACTTTCGCATTTTGTGAGCACCCCCCACTGAACATTATACACGGGCCATTCAGCTTAAGAAGTATAGAAGCATGAACTGCACTTTTCTCTATATCTCCTATCTGTGTCCTCAGATATCTAGGAGGTGACTCGCATTCCCCTGTCAGTGTCTCATATTTATCTATTTTTCTATTGAATGCGTTGTGTCTGAGTAGTCCCATCTGATACCCATCACCTGTGCTACTCTGCTACATATCAGGTATGCACAAATTAGAAGAGATGGTAAAATAACTCATGACTTCTAACCAATGACCTATCTTTTTGAGGAGGGCGACTTGACTGTCACAAATGACAACCTTCTAGTGGCTACTCTATATATACTTTAGTCACATATACTAGTCACTGCTTCACAAGTGATTTGTACCAGTCATTGACATATGGATGATTTGAAGAAGCCACCAAGCCATCTATACATAGCCAGCTGCTAGCTGTATTATGCAGCAATGTACCTATCTGGCCCTGGCGGTGATGGGGCTAAAATTGTGCTGGAAAGCTGCTCCATGTCTCGGAGCGGCTGGCACGCCCCCGGTCTGCGGCGTTGGTTGGAGGACGCATCACCAGCTCAGCACCGCCCCTTAGCCACGGCGGCGGATATGACGTCACACGCCATATCGTCTCTCCATGTGCGCTGAGCAGCCGACGAGACAGCACGGCTCCCCACTGCTGCGGGTTGCACAGGAGAAAATCAAGACGCCTAATCGTAAGTGCTTTTACTTTACAGGACTGGCTTACATGCCGGAATTCAGCCTGATGGCTTCTTTCTGTATTGTTTCTTTTTTACAGGGCTGACGAGACCCGGAAGAAAGGCACACATACAAGTATGTACAGTGTACCCTAGGACTTGGGGAACTTTCTTTGCTTTGTAGGACACATTGTATATGAGGACAGGCACTGTATCACCTGTCCATATAGTTATTACAAGTGTTTGATTGTTGTCTTTTACAGGATTTGACATTCCCATATGATTTAACATAATACCCCATCTATTCCCATATGAGGTCATTGATAGTGACCGAAACGCATCAGAGTTTATGGGATGGCACTTATATATTGACACACTGTGACAAAGCTCCTTTAACAGGGTATGCAGGAGAGATATTACTAGTCTAACTAGGAGAGATATTACTAGTCTCTCTATAGCACAAACACTTATATGTTCTTTAACTTTTTAGCGATAAAATTAAAAGTTACGTTTTATTCACTCCCCTTTATTCTATAAACCATTAACACCTTGTTGCCCTGCTCAGGAGTTATACCATCTAGTTTTTGGACAGTCTCTAGGGCATTCTGTAGGGCTACAGCATATGCTCTCATCGTCTCAGCTGGCTTTCATACAGCCAGAGACATACCTCTGATGGAGAATGTGTCTTAAATACCTGGTACAGTCCTTCAAAGATCTGCTCTACAGTCACCTTCTCGGAGGCTGGCCAGGTGCGGATTTCCTCTAACACTGGTCCCCGTAGTTGTCCTGTGAGCAATTGCACCTGTTGGTCAGGAGGGAAAGAGTAAAAAACAAACAAACTCTGGGTTAATACTGACAGCTGCTGCCACCGGAGACTTAATAATGACAATCGTTAGTGTTTGCAGAGACGAGCGCAGCAGCCGGAGCTTTCAATATGGCTGTGCAAAAGGAACTTCCGGATTTGGTCCGGACGGCAAAATCTTCCCCTGTGCAACACAGGGTGGCTCTTTGGTTCCTCCTCACTGTACTGAAGAGGCGCCACCTCTGGGGACTGACAGGGCGGAGCCGTGACCGCTCGCACGCGAAACAACGGACCAAGTTACCCCTTTCAGGTACTCTCTGCAGTTCACAATGGCAAATATCAGTCCTTTCTTCACCTCCCCCTCAATTTCACAAGTGCCTCAGGTAAAACACATTCCACTGACAGAGTCCTGTACACTTTCTGGCACAAATTTTATTTGCATCGGGATGCAATTTTCTGACAATACTGGACACAGTTCAGACTGGGGGAGGACTTGTCGCATAATGCGCATACCCTTTTCCTGTTCGTAGGATGCCAAAAGTTTTGGTAAGGGGTGTGATGCAAAGGGCAGATGGAATTACCCTAGGGGCATTAATCCCTTGTATTTGTGACGCCAGGTTGGGGTTTATCCTCAATACCACCCGAAGGTATACTGCTGGATCCAGGGCTAGGCATGGGGGACTTAATGACTCTGATGCCAAGTTATGAATAACGGTAGCTTTGCTGAGGTTAGACAGGGGGAAAAGTCTATACAGTTCAGCCAGGCCCACGGAGGTAAACAGTGATTGAGAGACCTTAAGGGCTTGCTGGAACTTGTAGTAGATGGGATCAATTTAATGCAGGCCAGGTTGACTTTACAAATGATGACTTGACTTGTGACTGATGACTGACAAGACTGTGACTGGCTTACTTGCATGTTTGTAGCTTGTGGCTGCAGACTGGACTTGAGGCCTCTTATAACTCTGGACACACACTTAGGCACGACTTGACTGGATATCAACAGGAAGCAAGAGCGAGAGCAGAGGCTCCACCCAGGGCTTTTATGGGGGAGGCTCTGGGGGATCCCATTGGTCACCCTTAAATCACTTGGTCACTGATACCTTCTGGGTAACAATCATATGACAATTCACATGGTAAACAGTCTAAAAGTGATAATGCTTTCTTCACACATTACACAGTATAATACATCATTAACATATTTACATGGGGGGGGGGGCAGATGCAAGGGGGGCCCAAGGGACAATAAAGGGAGGCTGCCTGACAGGGCAACAAGGTTAAGGGGTAACACCTCCCGTACTGGGCCACCACAATAGTATCATACATTATTATGGTAAAATTAGATACATTGGCTCAGCAGATAGTGGCATGAGTCATAGGTACTATGATTTAGCAGACAGTACCACACACAATTGTGGTAGGCACCTTGCAATAATAATTGCCTATATCTTGCAGCCACATCTATTGAAGGGTATTTTTTAACAATACTTATCACCTATGTGTGATTTAAGAGGTCTAGCTGATCTTGATCATGATATAGGGACCCTGTGTTCCCTTGTTTCAATAAAGTGGTTACTCCATTCACATACACCAACATCAAATGACAGATGTCATCATATTGTAGGGACCATCTTACACTACTCTGTAGCAAACATAGAATTAAAGTAACGGAGCACTCACACTGCGACTTCTGCATGAAGGCTGGAAGCTGGAGGCTGGAACTCAGTCCCGGTCTTCCATGGCGGGGAGGCGACAGGTGTAACAAGGGGAGCCTCAGATGCCGGCTACGGACCGTATCACGCCCACTGGCACTTCGTCAGGCCGTGTATCATATCATTCTATGTTTGCTACAGATGTCAATAGTGTAATACATGCGTAGAGCACCTCCCAACACTATAGCTCCTTCCGATCCATTGTCCTATCCCAGGAGTAATATGCTCACCTAGTGGGTAATGCACCGTAGGTTGAGGTTCACACTAGATTGGTATAATAGAGTCCTGGTGCTGTTTCTTTCTTTTCTCATCTTACATTACTGCTTCCACCATGCATGTTGTCATCTGAGGGTTACGATAACTGATCAAAAACAATTCAGAGATTCATATAACTGTTTCATCCCGACATCATATGTTAAATGACTGTAAATGATGGTGACAAACAATAAATAATGTCCAGATCTAAATGTAATACCACATGGTGTGCTAGGCCAAACCCCCAAACCATACCCATTTTTTTTATTAGCCAGTTTTTTTTAATGGTAACACTAGTTGCTGTAAAGAAGAGAATACCTTTGTAATATACAGCACACAAAGGAATGGACCATTTGTATTTAAGAAAGAACTGTGTGTGTGTATGTGTGTGAATATTGGCTAATGGAATATGGAAACGTAGCAGACTATTGGGTGCCTGATGGCTATTACGTATAACACAGATTTTACCTACAGCCATGTGCATGAACCATTAGATTGGGAGTTAGTTATTGTGGGCAGGGTCCTCTCTCATTTGTTTTATTGTTGATTAATATTGATTTGTCTTTAATATTATTTGTATCTACTATTGTTATTTTTTTGTGTTTGTTGATTGTAAATATTTTAGTGCTTATGTTATTATCATTATTAAAAAGTGAGGAACTCACATAGATGCATTGCATTAAACAGACTTACTTTAGCCTCCAGCAAGTTTTCCAGGGTAACAACTGATATTTGAAACATAAAGTAGGTGAATTGCTAAGTCACATACAGTAACAAGTGTCGCACCAAATAGTGTTCACTGAAAAACAATTTAGAAGAGGTTTCCAAGCACATAAGATCATGTTTGAAAAAGTAAAATTTTTCTTTCAACATCCTTTTTGAAGTGCACTACAAAATAAGAGGTTTACTATTGCAGGTAGCACATTTTTACAGTTGACATAATATGATCGAGAAACTGTGAGTATTCTCATAGTGCTAACAACTATCATGCATACATTTTCAAGATTTTAATTTTTTCATGCACAAACAGTTTTTGCATCTGACAGCACATAGAAGCAAGGAGTAATTCTTCACTTCTGCAAGCTACTGCTTTGTGTTGACGTGTGACCACACAGATGTATGATGGCAATTTATTTTGTTAGCCAGACTTTATTTTGTTTTGCCTGGAAGAGCTGTAATACAACATTCACTTTATTTGGATGGTTTTTTGTTGTTGTTTTTTTTTTTTTTTTTTTTGCATGATAGCTTCCTCAGATAAACAAAGTAATAGAAAAATAACCCAGCATTTCTATTATTGGGTAATTCATTTTCTCTAATTCAGGAGTAGAGATGAGCGAGCCAAATTCGGCGAACCCAGATTCGACCCGGACTTAATGTTTTTTGCAGCTTGGCAAAAGAAAGAGAGACTTTGTATGTGTGTGAACAGGATTAAATTCCCATGCGAGAATCCTATAGGGGCTCCTATACACTAAAACAGCACATAAGGGGAAAACCTCTTCTAAAGGACTCATCTTTTGCTACCACAGATCCAAAGCCTTTTTCAATGCTTCTACCTGCATATACCTGAATAAAATAAAGTTCCTCAACCAGCTACAGTACCCAGTGAGGTGTAGTGATCTGTATCTAGCCTATAGTGTAAACCCAGTTCTTATGCATTTCATATTGTTCCGCAAACACCTCCAGTACTCATTGTGCATCATCCCTGGCACACAAAAAGCATGTTGAAGTTACACATATCTAGCCTGTAATATGAATACAGTTCTGGTGCATTTAATATAGTTACACAAAAACCTTCGGTACTCATTGTGCTGTCAACAAGATTTCTGTCTCTCACAGACACGTAACTTCTTCTTTAAGAGTATCCTCTGTCCTCCACTCGTTACCTGTATTCATGGCACCTGTTTGAACTTGTTATCAGTATAAAATAAACTTGTCCACAACCTCAAACAGTCACACTCCAAACTCCACTATGGCCAAGACCAAAGAGCTGTCGAAGGACACCAGAAACCTGGTGTAGACCTGCACCAGGATGGGTAGACTGAATATGCAATAGGCAAGCAGCTTGGTGTGAAGAAATCAACTGTGGGAGCAATTATTAGAAAATGGAAGACATACAAGACCACTGATAATCTCCCTTGATCTGGACCACACGGGGGAACCTAGTGAATGACATGCAGAGAGCTGGGAACAAAATAACAAAGGCTGCCATCAGTAACACACTACAACACCAGGGACTCAAATCATGCAGTGCCAGACGTGTCCCCCTGCTTAAGCCAGTACATGTCTGAGCCCGTCTGAAGTTTGCTAGATAGCATTTGGAGGATCCAGAAGGGGATTGGAAGAATTTCATATGGTCAGATTAAACCAAAGTATAACTTTTTGGTAAAAACTCAACTCTTCGTGTTTGGAGGAGAAAGAATGCTGAGTTGCATCCAAAGAACACCATAGCTACCGTGAAGCATGGGGGTGGAAACATCATGCTTTGGGGCTGTTTTTCTGCAAAGGGACCAGGACGACTGATCCGTGTAAAGTAAAGAATGAATGGGGTCATGTATCGTTAGATTTTGAGTGAAAACCTCCTTCCATCAGCAAGGGCATTGAAGGTGAAACATGGTGGGGTTGTTCAGCATGACAATGATCCCAAACACACTGCCCGGACAATGAAGGAGTGGCTTCATAAGAAGCATTTCAAGGTCCTGGAGTGGCCTAGCCAGTCTCCAGATCTCAACCAAATAGAAAACCTTTGACCTCTGTCATTGCCAACAAAGGGTATATAACAAAGTATTGAGATTAACTTTTGTTATTGACCAAATACACATTTTTCACCTTAATTTGCAAATAAATTCTTTCACCCCTTAAAGGGGAACCTTTTTTTCTTAAATCAACTGGTGCCAGAAAGTTAAACAGATTTGTAAATTACTTCTATTAAAACATCTTAATCCTTCCAGTACTTATTAGCTGCTGACTACTACAGAGGAAATTCTTCTCTTTTTGGAACACAGAGCTATCTGATGACATCATGAGCACAGTGCTCTCTGCTGACATATCTGTCCATTGTAGGAGCTGTCCAGAGCAACATATATTTGCTATCGGGATTTTCTCTTACTCTGAACAGTTCTTAAACTGGACAGAGATGTCAGCAGAGAGCACTGTGCTCGTGATGTCACCAGAGAGCTCTGTGTTCCAAAAAGAAAATAATTTCCTCTGTAGTATTCAGCAGCTAATAAGTACTGGAAGGATAAAGATTTTTTAATAGAAGTATATTACAAATCTGTTTAACTTTCCGGCAACAGTTTTCCACTGGAGTACCCCTTTAAAGACTCAGCCCATTTAGGCCTTAAGGACTCAGACAATATTATTTTTACGGTTTTGTTTTTTCCTCCTTGCCTTCTAAAAATCATAACTCTTTTATATTTTCATCCACAGACTAGTATGAGGACTTGTTTTTTGCACGACCAATTGTCCTTTGTAATGACATCGCTCACTTTAAAATATAATTCATACATAAAATGTATGGCGCAACAAAAAAAAATACTATTTGTGTGGGGAAATTGATAAGAAAACAGCAATTCAGCAAATTTTGGAAGGTTTCGTTTTCATGCTGTACACTTTACGGTAAAATAGACCTGTTTTCCTTATTCTGTGGGTCTATACGATTAAAATGATACCCATGATTACATACTTTTCTATTATTATACCGCTTAAAAAAAAATCGCAAACTTTTTAAGCAAATTAGTGCATTTAAAATCCCTCTATTTTGCTGACCTATAACTTTGTAATTTTTCCGTATAAGCGGCAGTATGAGGGCAAATTTTTTGCGCCGTGATCTTTAATTTTTTTTATATCACATTTGCATAGATAAAACTTTTAATACATTTTTTATTAATGTTATTTGTAATAAAATGTTATAAAAAAGCAGCAATTTTGGACTTTTTTTTTTACATTCATGCCGTTAACCATACAGGATAATTAGCATTATAGTTTAATAGTTCGGATATTTACGCACACGGTGATACCAAATATGTTTATTTAAAAAAAAATACACTTTTTGGGGGTAAAATGGGGAAAAACTGATAATTTACATTTTTTTAGGATAAGGGATTTTTCTAATTTTTTTTACTTACATTTTTTACATTTATTTTTACACTTTAATAGTCCCCATAGGGGACTATTTATAGCAATCATTTGATTGCTAATACTGTTCAGTGCTATGCATAAGGCATAGCACTGATCAGTGTTTTGGTCATCTTCTGCTCTGGTCTGCTCGATCTCAGACCAGAGCAGAAGACCCATGGAAGGCTGCAGAGGCAGGTGAGGGGACCGCCGTCTGCCATTCTGGATGATCGGATTGCCGCACTGCCGCAGATGCCGTCATCTGTATTGATCACGGCATCTGAGGGGTTAATGGCGGACATCTTCGCGATTGCGGATGTCAGCCATTACCGGCGGATCCCTGGCTGCTACCAGCAGCCGGGACCTGTCGCCCATGACCCAAGCATCGCTCCGATGCTCGCAGTTATGTATAGGACGTAAATGTACGTCCTGGTACGTTAAGTACCACCTCACCAGGACATACATTTACGTCCTGCGTCATTAAGGGGTTAAAAATCAGACAATGTGATTTTATTTTATTGTTGAGGTAAACCTATGATGAAAATTACAGGCCTCTCTTATGCTTTTAAGTGGGAGAACTTGCACAATTGGTGGCTGACTAAATACTTTTTTGCCCCACTGTATGTAGCCTGTAGTGTCACTACAGTTCTGGTGCATATTGTTCCACAAACACCTTCAATACTCATTGTGCTGTCAACCCTGCCATGCAAAAAGCGTGTTGAAGTTACACGTATCTAGATTGGAGTGTGAATACATTTCTGGTGCTCAAGCGGTACTGGTGGTTGTAGGCGTGATGGGGATACTGTAAGGCATCAAGGTGGCTATGCTGAGGGGGAGCAAATAGCCCATATTTCAAAATTGAAAAAGTTCATTGAAACATTTTCAAATTTACACCACCTTCCTGCTACTGCCAGTTCGCCATCTCCTGCTGTACACTATTGATATAACTCTGACATCTCATGCTGTACACTAGTAACATCAATTAGCAACCACCTGCTGTACGCTGGAGACTACTAGAACCAATCCAATCTACTTCCAACCAGGCCTACACATATACAACCCATCATCCACAAATAAAGGGATCATTTTTGGCACACTTGGAAAAAGCCACTGCGTCTTCTCATGCCTCCATGTTCATATTAACAGTGGCGGGCATCTGCCGACAACCAGGAATACTTTATGCCGCTTTATTTTGGTGTGAATAAACCTAAAAAATTGGCGAGCTGTAAAAGTTACCATGACTTACCGCATGTCGCCATAACTGAGCCTTGAAAACACTATCAAACTACTTGAATACATTCCTGCAGGGTTAGACAGGGGTTTAGAGCTGTTAGGCAGTGTTATAAACGTGTTTAGGGGCTTATTTCATTGCCGGTTCGAGTCAAACTGAGCTGAATTGAGCTGAACCGAATTTCCACAAAGTTCGGCGGCTCAGACGAACTGAACTTTTCAAAAGTTCGCTCAACTCTATTCAGGAGTGTATAATCTTTTTTGGTCGGAAGGCCTCATTATCATATTGTACTGCTTCCAATGGCTACAATAAACATAAAGGGGTATTCCCATTTGAAATATTTATGGAATTTGGACAATATGCCCGTAAACATACAATGGGTTCCACTTCTGGGATAAGAGTTACCTGCTTCTCTATTATGTACTTTTAAGAGGAGTCAAGGTGTGTGCTTCCAGAAGAAGGTTCAGTTGAGTTGTGAGGAGACTAGCATATAGAGAGGAGTGCCCAATCTTGCTCCTTCCTCCATCACTGAGATCTCCACAATTTTACAAGAAATGTTTGACAACAAGATTCAGCACATGTGCCAAACAGGGAGTGTGTCATGCCACCCACATGCAGGGCAGCCATGATGTTTCATGACCACATTATGACCAGAAAGCCAGTGTGAAACGTCCTACTGCAGTCAGGGAAGAAAGTCCTTTGCTATGTGGCTTGTCTCATCCACCCTTAGCAGATGCAATCCAGGATAGCACAGCTTGACTTTGCACCAAGGAAAGGAGGGAGAAGGAGGATAAGCTACGATTTTCGTTGTGGCGGACTGCAAGATGTCTGTGGAGGAGGACCTGGATGAGGAAGAGTATAGGCAGCGGGTGTCAGAAGTTAAAACAAATTGGCACAATCGTGGAGGTGTGACTGCTATTTCCTAGCCCTGTTGCAGTGGAGCCTCGTTCTGCAGGATGTTGACATAAAAGAAATGTATTGGTCCTGGCCATATTTACTTCTCCAAGTTACTACTCCAAGAACTTCATGGAATGGGCCACCCTTTTTGCCACATGTGCATTTTTAGCGAAATAATGTCATAGAATACTCTGTTAACCCGCAATTTGCACATCTAGACCATAAGATACCGTATTTATCGGGGTATACCACGCACCGGCCTATAACACGCACCCTAATTTTACCAAGGATATCTGGGTAAAAAAAGTTTTTTACCCAAATATCCATGGTAAAATGAGGGTGCGTGTGTGCCCGCTTCTCTCCCCCTGGCTTTCCTGGGGTCTAGAGCCCTGCTGCTGGCCCTTCTCTCCCCCTGGCTATCGGCGCCGCTGCCCGTTCTGTCCCCCTGACTATCGGTGCCGGCGCCGACAGCCAGGGGGAGAGAAGGAGCAGCGGCACCCATTGCCAGCGCCGCTGCCCTGTTGCCTCCCCCCATCCCCGGTTGCATAATTATCTGTTGCCGGGGTCGGGTCCGCGCTGCTTCAGGCCTCCGGCGTGCGTCCCCTGCGTCGTTGCTATGCACTGCACGGCGCGGCGCACTGACGTCATGCGCCGCGCCGTGCAGCGCATAGCAACGACGCAGGGGACGCACACCGGAGGCCTGAAGCAGCCAACATTTATCATTGTTTTTAGACAGTTTTCTGTGTCTAGAAATGGCGTAAAAAAGGCCCAAGCAGGGTTTATTTGTGCCTTTTTTGCTCCTTTTGGTTTACACATTCCTGCTGATTTTGAGTTGCAATCCACTGATTTTGGCAATACCCATGATACGGAAGGGTTTTATGAACTGCGCCTTTTTGTGAAAAGGTCAAAAAAAGACGCAAAGCCACTGAAAAGTCTCTAAAACTACACCAGCCCAGACTTAGAGAAGAGAGAAATTTCTGAAAATTTTTACCTGCGCAAAATTTATTAGATTCTCTGTGACCAGTTAATAAGTTTGGTGCTCCTACACATTACCCTATATATTATTATTATTATTATTATTATACATATTATTATTAGCCCTATATCATCGGCAGCCATCTTGCGGCCAGTCACTGCAGCATTTTATTGCAGAGAGAGAGGGACAGACAGCAGTGTGTTCTGCACAGAAAAGCATTTTTACAGCAGTGATTCACCTCCCAGTCACATCAGCATTCTATTGTAGAGAGGAACAGAGAGCAGTGTGTTGCACAGAAAAGCTATTTTACAGCAGCGATTCACCCAAAGACCAAATCCAGCCTAGAAGAACTGATACGGAAGGGAGTGAGATTGAGAGAGAAAGTGCAATTTTGGGTGTAGTACACAGCGACTGGGTGCTGCAGTACTAATGTGAACAACAAATGAAAAGCTAATAGTAGCCAGCCAGTTAGGGTGAGCAGAGCACTAAAAGCATATTGTCCTCTATTAAGTGTAACCTGTGCGTACATCTAAGTGGTGTACTATTTTGTTCCTATTAAAGTCTTAAGGGCCTAGATACTGTGAAAGGCCAGCTAAAAGTACATGCCTTCTGGTGTTGTAGATAAATACTGTTTTAAGCGTACTGGAGCACATTGTACTCAACTCATAAGTGCATATCACATACGTACATCTAAGTGGTGTACTATTTTGTTCCTGTTAAAGTCTTAAGGGCCTAGATACTGTGAAAGGCGAGCCAAAAGTACACACCTGCTGGTGTTGTAGACAAATACTGTTTTAGGTGTACTGGAGTGCATTGTCTTCCCCTCATAAGTGCATACCACATGCGTACATCTAAGTGGTGTACCATTTTGTTCCTGTTAAAGTCTTAAGGGCCTAGATACTGTGAAAGGCCAGCCAAAAGTACACACCTGCTGGTGTTGTAGACAAATACTGTTTTAAGCATATTGGAGCACATTGCCCTACCCTCATAAGTGCATACCACATACGTACATCACAGTGGTGTACTACTTTGTTCCTGTTAAAATCTTAAGGGCCTAGATACTGTGGAATGCCAGCCAAAAGTACACACCTGCTGGTGTTGTGGACAAATACTGTTTTAAGCGTACTGGAGCACATTGTCCTCCCCTCATAAGTGCATACCACATACGTACATCTAAGTGGTGTACAATTTGTTCCTGTTAAAGTCTTATGGACCTAGATACTGTGAAAGTCCAGCCAAAAGTACACACCGGCTGGTGTTGTAGACAAATACTGTTTTAAGCATAGTGGAGCGTATTGTACTCCCCTCATGTACACACTAAGTATGTCAGGCAGAGAAGTGCCAGGACGTGCACAGAGGAGTGGCAGTGGCCTAAATTGATCAGGCAGAGGTCACAGCAGACTAGGGACAAGTGGCAGCAGGAGTCGCAGCGAGAGACCTGAGCTCCCATTATCAGCTAGCAGTCGTGTCTCGACCAGCAACCCATGTGCCGTCATCGACTGGTTAACACAGTCATCCACTTCATCACAAGTGACATCTGACACCCCCAGTCAACAGTCGGTGGGTTCCTCAGACACATTCCTCAGTTGGCATGGCCCGGGAACAGTCCCTGTCCTCCCATTGCCTCAGTCCTATGTGGTTTCCAACTCCCACACAAGTATATTATGCTGTGCGTTCAGCTCCACTGTTTAGTGAGGATGATTTACTAGAGGACAGTCTGCAGCTACTGCCCAGCCAAGAAGGGGAGGAGACACCCGCCGCTTCCTCCGCTAAATGGGAAAGTAGTGATGAGGAAGGTGGTGTTGCGAGCGTTATGGCTCCTGAAGCAGACACTGTTGAGAAACCAGAGGAGGACATTAGTGACGTGCAGACACAACTTGATGATGATGATGAAGTTGATTGCACTTGGGAGTCGGGTGCAGAAGGGGCTTAATCATCATCAGCAGAAGAGGGTTGAAGGTTGCCCGTGAGGAAGCAGCTGAGCCAGCAAGGTGGTAGCATGGTTAATAGTCAACAGGGTGGCAGAAGTGGAAAGTCTGGAGCCAAACATTCCCGGGGTAGACCACCTGCTTCACGGCAGCCTACCTTCCCGGGAGGTAGTGGAAGAGGGGTTCCTGGAGTCGGCGGCAGTAGCAGTCAATCAGTGCCGACTGTTGGTGGGAAAATCAGCTACTTGGCAGTGGGGCAGTTTTTCATCAAGCATCCGGAGGATGTTAACCTCGCCACATGCAAGATGTGTCGGAAGTAGGTGAAGCGTGGCCAGGGTCCCAATGTTCGCACCACAGCCCTGTGTCAACATATGAAGCGTCACGATAAAGCGGCCTGGGAGAAACGGGGCTCCAATGTGGTGGTCAAGCCTGCTGCATCACCCAGTGGCATGCCGCTCCCTGTTTCAGCCAGCCAAAGCTCAACCACCTCAGTCAAAGGGAGCTGTGTGTCATACCCATCTTCTGTCGCTCCAGATGCACCTGCTCCTCCTACTTCAGTCAGTCATTCCGCCAGCAATCCATCCACAAAGACATGTCCAAGAGATAACAGTATGCGCCCATTCATCCAACGGCGCAGAAGCTTAATGTCAAAGTTGCTGGTGCTGCAGTCCTTCCCTTTTCAAGTGGTGGGCTCTGCACCTTTCAGAAACTGATGGCTTGTGCCAAGCTGAGGTGGAGAATCCCAAGCCGTCATTTCTTTACGAAGAAGGCATTACCAGCCCTGCATAATTTTGTGGAACAGAAGGTGGGCCAGTCCTTGAGCCTGTAGGTGTATAGCAAAGTGCACCGCATTGCCTACGTGTTGAGCTGTAACTACGGTCATGGACAATATATGTACTTTACGGCCCACTGGGTGAATGTGGTTCCTGCACAACCACAACAGCAACTTGGACAGGTCACGCCGCTTCCGCCTCCATGCTCTCCGCCAAACATTCCCGGGGTAGACCACCTGCTTCACGGCAGCCTACCTTCCCGAGAGGTAGTGGAAGAGGGGTTCCTGGAGTCGGCGGCAGTAGCAGTCAATCAGTGCGGACTGTTGGTGGGAAAATCAGCTACTTGGCAGTGGGGCAGTTTTTCATCAAGCATCCGGAGGATGTTAACCTGGCCACATGCAAGATGTGTCGGAAGTAGGTGAAGCGTGTCCAGGGTCCCAATGTTCGCACCACAGCCCTGTGTCAACATATGAAGCGTCACGATAAAGCGGCCTGGGAGAAACGGGGCTCCAATGTGGTGGTCAAGCCTGCTGCATCACCCAGTGGCATGCCGCTCCCTATTTCAGCCAGCCAAAGCTCAACCACCTCAGTCAAAGGGAGCTGTGTGTCATACCCATCTTCTGTCGCTCCAGATGCACCTGCTCCTCCTACTTCAGTCAGTCATTCCGCCAGCAATCCATCCACAAAGACATGTCCAAGAGATAACAGTATGCGCCCATTCATCCAACGGCGCAGAAGCTTAATGTCAAAGTTGCTGGTGCTGCAGTCCTTCCCTTTTCAAGTGGTGGGCTCTGCACCTTTCAGAAACTGATGGCTTGTGCCAAGCTGAGGACGAGAGTCCCAAGCCGTCATTTCTTTACGAAGAAGGCATTACCAGCCCTGCATAATTTTGTGGAACAGAAGGTGGGCCAGTCCTTGAGCCTGTAGGTGTATAGCAAAGTGCACCGCATTGCCTACGTGTTGAGCTGTAACTACGGTCAGGGACAATATATGTACTTTATGGCCCACTGGGTGAATGTGGTTCCTGCACAACCACAACAGCAACTTGGACAGGTAACGCCGCTTCCGCCTCCACGCTCTCAGGCCATTGGTCCTGTGACTGTGTGTGACTCTGCCTCCTCATTCTCCACCGTGTCCTCAGCCTCCACTGCATGTCTCAGTGCCCCTCCAGCATTCCATTTGTGCAGGGCACGGCTGTGTCATGCTGTTCTTCACATGGTTTGCCTTGGCGAACAGAGTCACACAGGGAAGTAACTGCTAAAAGTCATTCATCAAGAAATTGAATCATGGCTTACTCCACAAAAACTGGAAATGGGAACCATGGTGACCGACAACGGGAAGAACATCTTGTCTATGCTGCGACAAGGAAGCCTGAGATATGCGCCCTGCATGGCACACATGTTCAATCTGGTTCACAAGCGGTTCCTGAAGTGTTCCCCCCATCTGCAAGACATCCTAACAAAGGGAAGGAAACTTTGTATGCACTTCAGCCACTCGCAAAGCACACCCTCCTTCAGCTGCAGCGTCAGAACGGCATTCCCAAATATAGTCTGATTTGCAATGTTTCCACACTTGGAATTCCACCCTCCATATGTGGGCCCGACTATACGAACAGAGAAAAGCCCTCACTGATTTCTTGATGATCCAATCAGATAGGGCGACTCTCCTGTGTAACTTCAATGTCAACCAGTGGCAGCTCATACGTTACACCTGCCGTTTGCTCAGGACCTTTGAGGAAGCCGCATTATTAGTCAGTCGCCAGGATTACGGGTTGAACAACCTCATTCAACTGCTTCATCCACTACAATACGTGTTGGAAACAATGGCTGGTCAGGGCACTGGAGACGTGGCACCTACATCTCACGGCCACATGAGCCCTGTGGGGGCTGAACTGGAGGAGGAGGGGGAGGGGCACAATGGAGCACAGTTTAGGTTTCGTGAGATGGGCGGTTTTTCTAGTTATCTGACAGCAGAGGAGGACCAGGAACAGCAAGAGGAGCTAGAGAGGTATGAAGAAAGCGATACAGAGGACCCATACACAGCGTGGCAGTATGCAGTGGAGATGGAGGCAGGGAGTCCCTTTGAGTCACTTGCACAAATGGCACAATGCATGCTCACTTGCATGCGTAGTGATCGCCGAATAGTGTTCATTCGGCAACGGGATGACACTGGCTCTCCACCTTATCGGACCCTCGCTACCGGCACAAAATGGGGGCCTTTTTTACACCCACTGAGAGGGAGAACAAGCTGACCTACTACAGAGACATCCTACGTAGTCAGTTGGGAGGGGTTTGTGGCAGGAGTAGTACCAGCTCCATCAGCAGCAGTTTTCACCCGCATAGTGAAGCAACTCATCAGAAGCAGGTAGACCTGGAGCAGAACCTGAACCAAAAGGTGGTGGCATATGTCACGATGCCGGCTGGCAGGTAGTGGATCCTCTGTGCCAGAGAGGGATTGGCGTGGACCGTGCTAGTGGATCGGTTCTAAGTCACTACTGGTTTTCACCAGAGCCCGCCGCAAAGCGGGATGGTCTTGCTGCGGCGGTAGTGACCAGGTCGTATCCACTAGCAACGGCTCAACCTCTCTGACTGCTGAAGATAGGCGCGGTACAAGGGAGTAGACAGAAGCAAGGTCGGACGTAGCAGAAGGTCGGGGCAGGCAGCAAGGATCGTAGTCGGGGGCAACGGCAGGAGGTCTGGAACACAGGCTAGGAACACACAAGGAAACGCTTTCACTGGCACAATGGCAACAAGATCCGGCGAGGGAGTGAAGGGGAAGTGAAGTATAAATAGGGAGTGCACAGGTGAACACACTAATTGGAACCACTGCGCCAATCAGCGGCGCAGTGGCACTTTAAATCGCAGAGACCCGGCGCGCGCGCGCCCTAGGGAGCGGGGCCGCGCGCGCCGGGACAGGACAGACGGAGAGCGAGTCAGGTACGGGAGCCGGGATGCGCATCGCGAGCGGGCGCTACCCGCATCGCGAATCGCATCCCGGCTGGAGACGGTATCGCAGCGCACCGGGTCAGTGGAGCTGCCCGGAGCGCTGCGGTAGCGAGAGAGAAGCGAGCGCTCCGGGGAGGAGCGGGGACCCGGAGCGCTCGGCGTAACAGTACCCCCCCCCCCCCCTTGGGTCTCCCCCTCTTCTTAGAGCCTGAGAACCTGAGGAGCAGACTTTTGTCTAGGATGTGTCCTCAGGTTCCCAGGATCTCTCTTCAGGTCCACAGCCCTCCCAATCCACCAAAAAGAACCTTTTTCCTCTGACCGTCTTGGAGGCCAGTATCTCTTTCACTGAGAAGACGTCAGAAGAACCGGAGACAGGAGTGGGAGAAACTAATTTGGGAGAGAAACGGTTGATGATGAGTGGTTTAAGAAGAGAGACATGAAAGGCATTAGGAATACGGAGAGAAGGAGGAAGAAGTTTGTAAGAGACAGGATTAATTTGGCACAAGACTTTGAAAGGACCAAGATAGCGTGGACCCAGTTTGTAACTGGGGACACGAAAGCGGACATATTTAGCGGAGAGCCATACCTTGTCTCCGGGAGCAAAAATGGGGGGAGCTCTTCTTTTCTTATCGGCAAACTTTTTCATGCGAGATGAAGCCTGTAAAAGAGAATCTTGGGTCTCTTTCCATATGGTGGAAAGATCACGAGTCACTTCATCTACAGCGGGCAAACCAGAGGGCAAGGGAGTAGGGAGGGGGGGGAAGAGGGTGACGGCCGTACACCACGAAAAATGGGGATTTGGAGGAAGATTCAGAGACTCTAAAGTTATACGAGAATTCGGCCCATGGTAGAAGATCTGCCCAATCATCCTGGCGGGAGGAAACAAAATGTCGTAAATAATCACCCAAGACCTGGTTAATTCTTTCTACTTGTCCATTGGATTGAGGATGATATGCAGAAGAAAAGTTTAATTTAATCTTGAGTTGTTTACAGAGAGCCCTCCAGAATTTTGACACGAATTGGACGCCTCTATCCGAGACTATCTGTGTGGGCAACCCGTGAAGACGAAAAATGTGTACAAAAAATTGTTTAGCCAACTGAGGCGCTGAAGGAAGACCAGGAAGAGGGATGAAATGTGCCATCTTGGAGAATCGATCAACGACCACCCAAACAACAGTGTTGCCACGGGATGGGGGTAGGTCTGTAATAAAATCCATACCAAGCAGAGACCAAGGCTGTTCGGGGACAGGCAGAGGATGAAGAAAACCAGCGGGCTTCTGGCGAGGAGTCTTATCCCGGGCACAGACAGTGCAGGCTCGCACAAAGTCCACGACATCCGTCTCCAGAGTCGGCCACCAATAGAAGCGAGAGATGAGTTGCACAGATTTCTTGATGCCTGCATGACCTGCGAGATGGGAGGAGTGACCCCATTTGAGGATTCCGAGGCGTTGGCGTGGAGAGACGAAGGTCTTTCCTGGAGGAGTTTGCCTGATGGAGGCTGGAGAAGTGGAAATCAGGCAGTCAGGAGGAATGATGTGTTGCGGAGAGAGTTCAACTTCCGAGGCATCCGAGGAACGAGAGAGAGCATCGGCCCTAATGTTCTTATCGGCAGGCCGAAAGTGAATTTCAAAATTAAATCGGGCAAAGAACAGAGACCACCTGGCCTGGCGAGGATTCAGCCATTGGGCAGACTGGAGATAGGAGAGGTTCTTGTGATCGGTGTAAATAATAACTGGAAATCTTGATCCCTCCAGCAGATGCCTCCATTCCTCAAGTGCTAATTTAATGGCTAGAAGCTCTCGATCCCCGATGGAGTAGTTCCTCTCCGCCGGAGAGAAGGTCCTAGAAAAAAAACCACAAGTAACAGCATGCCCGGAAGAATTTTTTTGTAGAAGGACCGCTCCAGCTCCTACAGAGGAGGCATCAACCTCCAATAGGAAGGGTTTAGATGGGTCAGGTCTGGAGAGCACGGGAGCCGAAGAAAAGGCAGACTTGAGCCGTTTAAAGGCGTCTTCCGCTTGAGGAGGCCAAGACTTGGGATTGGCATTTTTTTTGGTTAAAGCCACGATAGGAGCCACAACGGTAGAAAAATGTGGAATAAATTGCCTGTAATAATTGGCGAACCCCAAAAAACGTTGGATAGCACGGAGTCCGGAGGGGCGTGGCCAATCTAAGACGGCAGAGAGTTTGTCTGGATCCATTTGTAGTCCCTGGCCAGAGACCAAGTATCCTAGGAAAGGAAGAGATTGGCATTCAAACAGACATTTCTCTATCTTGGCATAAAGTTGATTGTCACGAAGTCTCTGAAGAACCATACGGACATGCTGGCGGTGTTCTTCTAGATTGGCAGAAAAAATCAGGATATCGTCCAGATATACAACAACACAGGAGTATAAGAGATCACGAAAAATTTCATTAACAAAGTCTTGGAAGACGGCAGGGGCGTTGCACAGGCCAAAGGGCATGACCAGATACTCAAAGTGTCCATCTCTAGTGTTAAATGCCGTTTTCCATTCATCCCCCTCTCTGATGCGGATGAGATTATAAGCACCTCTTAAGTCCAGTTTGGTAAAGATGTGGGCACCTTGGAGGCGATCAAAGAGTTCAGAGATGAGGGGTAGGGGGTAGCGGTTCTTTACCGTGATTTTATTAAGACCGCGGTAGTCAATGCAAGGACGTAGAGAGCCATCTTTTTTGGACACAAAGAAAAATCCGGCTCCGGCAGGAGAGGAGGATTTACGGATAAAGCCTTTTTTTAAATTTTCCTGGATGTACTCCGACATAGCAAGAGTCTCTGGGGCGGACAGAGGATAGATTCTGCCCCGGGGTGGAGTAGTGCCCGGGAGGAGGTCAATAGGACAATCATAAGGCCTGTGAGGAGGTAGAGTCTCAGCTTGTTTTTTGCAAAAAACATCCGCAAAGTCCATATAGGCCTTAGGAAGACCGGTTACAGGGGGAACCACAGAGTCACGGCAAGGGGTACTGGGAACCGGTTTTAGGCAGTCCTTGAAACAAGAGGGCCCCCAACTCTTGATCTCCCCAGTGGACCAATCCAGGGTTGGGGAATGGAGTTGAAGCCAGGGTAGTCCAAGGAGGATTTCGGAAGTGCAATTGGGGAGGACCAAAAATTCAATCTTCTCGTGATGAGGTCCGATGCACATTAGAAGGGGCACCGTGCGGAAACGTATGGTACAGTCCAATCTTTCATTGTTTACACAATTGATGTAGAGGGGTCTGGCGAGACTGGTCACTGGGATGTTGAACCTGTTGACGAGAGAGGCCAAAATAAAATTTCCTGCAGATCCGGAATCCAAGAAGGCCATAGTAGAGAAGGAGAAGGCAGAGGCAGATATCCGCACAGGCACAGTAAGACGTGGAGAAGCAGAGTAGACATCAAGGACTGTCTCACCTTTGTGCGGAGTCAGCGTACGTCTTTCCAGGCGGGGAGGACGGATAGGACAATCCTTCAGGAAGTGTTCGGTACTGGCACAGTACAGGCAGAGATTCTCCATGCGGCGTCGTGTCCTCTCTTGAGGTGTCAGGCGAGACCGGTCGACCTGCATAGCCTCCACGGCGGGAGGCACAGGAACGGATTGCAGGGGACCAGAGGAGAGAGGAGCCGGGGAGAAAAAACGCCTTGTGCGAACAAAGTCCATATCCTGGCGGAGCTCCTGACGCTTTCGGAAAAACGCATGTCAATGCGAGTGGCAAGATGGATGAGTTCATGTAGGTTAGCAGGGATTTCTCGTGCGGCCAGAACATCTTTAATGTTGCTGGATAGGCCTTTTTTAAAGGTCGCGCAGAGGGCCTCATTATTCCAGGATAATTCTGAAGCAAGAGTACGGAATTGTACGGCGTACTCGCCAACGGAAGAATTACCCTGGACCAAGTTCAACAGGGCAGTCTCAGCAGAAGAGGCTCGGGCAGGTTCCTCAAAGACACTTCGAATTTCCGAGAAGAAGGAGTGTATAGAGGCAGTGACGGGGTCATTGCGGTCCCAGAGCGGTGTGGCCCAAGACAGAGCTTTTCCAGACAGAAGGCTGACTACGAAAGCCACCTTAGACCTTTCAGTAGGAAACTGGTCCGACATCATCTCCAAGTGCAGGGAACATTGGGAAAGAAAGCCACGGCAGAATTTAGAGTCCCCATCAAATTTATCCGGCAAGGATAGTCGTAGACCAGAAGCGACCACTCGCTGCGGAGGAGGTGCAGGAGCTCGCGGAGGAGATGATTGCTGAAGCTGTGGTAGTAGCTGCTGTAGCATCACGGTCAGTTGAGACAGCTGTTGGCCTTGTTGCGCTATCTGTTGTGACTGCTGGGCGACCACCGTGGTGAGGTCAGCGACAACTGGCAGAGGAACTTCAGCGGGATCCATGGCCGGATCTACTGTCACGATGCCGGCTGGCAGGTAGTGGATCCTCTGTGCCAGAGAGGGATTGGCGTGGACCGTGCTAGTGGATCGGTTCTAAGTCACTACTGGTTTTCACCAGAGCCCGCCGCAAAGCGGGATGGTCTTGCTGCGGCGGTAGTGACCAGGTCGTATCCACTAGCAACGGCTCAACCTCTCTGACTGCTGAAGATAGGCGCGGTACAAGGGAGTAGACAGAAGCAAGGTCGGACGTAGCAGAAGGTCGGGGCAGGCAGCAAGGATCGTAGTCGGGGGCAACGGCAGGAGGTCTGGAACACAGGCTAGGAACACACAAGGAAACGCTTTCACTGGCACAATGGCAACAAGATCCGGCGAGGGAGTGAAGGGGAAGTGAAGTATAAATAGGGAGTGCACAGGTGAACACACTAATTGGAACCACTGCGCCAATCAGCGGCGCAGTGGCCCTTTAAATCGCAGAGACCCGGCGCGCGCACGCCCTAGGGAGCGGGGCCGCGCGCGCCAGGACAGGACAGACGGAGAGCGAGTCAGGTACGGGAGCCGGGATGCGCATCGCGAGCGGGCGCTACCCGCATCGCGAATCGCATCCCGGCTGGAGACGGTATCGCAGCGCACCGGGTCAGTGGAGCTGCCCGGAGCGCTGCGGTAGCGAGAGAGAAGCGAGCGCTCCGGGGAGGAGCGGGGACCCGGAGCGCTCGGCGTAACAGCATACCTTGACATGACATGACCATGCCAATACCTTGACATGACATGACCTGCTCAACCAGTAGTGTGCCATCAGAGCGGGTGTTAAGTGTGAAAGGGGCCATATTGACCCCAAGGAGAACTCATCTGTCCACAAAAAATGTCGAGAGACTGACCTTTGTGAAGATGAATCAGGCATGGATCAGCCATGATTTCCACCCACCAATGCCTGATACATCAGAGTAGATTGACCATGGTGCCACACCAATACTTCATAAATATGGATAGTGCTAAACATATTTAAGGCGCTGCTTCCCAGTTACAGACATTCCTCCGCATCAGACCACGAGTAAGTATTGAGGATATGCATTACATAAAGCTTAACTTTTAATAATGTTCTTAGGATAAAATATATGTACCAACATTTTTTTTTTCAATCAAACAAAAGGAAAGGTGTGCAAAAAACACCATGTGCCACCTACATCACCAAGTATTGATGTGATGCAATGACCATTGTAACCAGGGGGGGGGGGTAAAAACTTCCCCTGTAAGGCCCTACTCTCGCATTATTAATTCCCTTCTTGGCAAGTGTTACTCGCCCTAAAAAGGGTGACTCCACATAGGAACCTCTCCCTATTTCCCACTACAAACACTGCCATTTCCCAGGGTTTTTAAGTGGTAATAGAGAGAGTTTCCTGTGTGGGGCCGCCCATTTTAGGGTGAATAACACTTGCCAAGAAGGGAATTAATAGGTCAAGAGTAGGGCCTTACAGGGGAAGTTTTCACCCCCACCTGCCACAATGGACAATACGTTGTTACTTTCCACCTTTTCAAGGAAAGCATTACTCATCTTAAAATGGGCAACCCCTAACAGAAACCAATCCTTATTTCCACCTAAAAACCCTGGGAAATGGCAGTGTTGGTAGGTGGAAATAGGGAGAGGATCCTGTGTGGGACCACCCTTTTTAGGGCGAGAAACACTTGCCAAGAAGGGAATTAATAATGCGAGAGTAAGGCTTTACTGTGGAAGTTTTTACCCCCACCGGTCACAATGGACTATACGTTGTTCCCTTCCACCTTTTAGAGGTCTTTGCATCACATCAATACTTGGTGGTGTAGGTGGCACATGTTTATTTTTTTTTCTCACACCTTTCCTTTTGTTTGAAAAAAATGTGGGTCCATATATTTTATCCTAAGTAGAGATGAGCAAACTTTAGAAAAATTTGATTCGGCCAATTCGCAGAATTTTCCTCAAAAATATGTTTCGGGTCGAATTTATTTGCGGCGAATCTGAATTAAAAACGGCTATTTCTGGCCTAGAGAGAGCCTCAGCCTTTGTTCTAACAGGCATAGGGAGTGTGCTGTGTTAGTGAAAATATACTGTTATTCAGTATGACATACAGATCACAGGTAACGCTATTAGAATCACTGGCGCAGAGCGTCTGAATGTGGCAGCAGGGTGACCATATGGCGTCAACATTGAAGAGAGTAAATAGATTTTGTTATGTAATTTTTATTTAATTTAATTAGAATTTATTTTCATTTTTTGAGTACCCATTCGGGTGACCATCGAGCTGGTGGATTGCCGCGAGGCGAACTACCACCTTTTTCAGCCCGTGGCTCTCACCGCTCATGCCCCCCTCCCACTGTCTTATGTGGAACTGCAAATTTTTTATTTAATCAGTAATGGTTCATTGTGATCGCTCCAACCTGTTTCATTGGATTCTTGTGGTAATTCCACAGCTACTATATGACATCGATGACCATAGGGCCTCGGTCTTGAAAAGATTGAAATTGAAGATTTTGAAATTGAAATTTTAGCTAACACTCAAAAGTTTTAGTATACCTTGTCCCGGCTTGTGGTTACAAAGGACCAAATCTAACAAGGAATCACATGTCACATGTTGACACAATGACAGAGCCTGAAGGTGGCATCAGTATGAGGAGACCATATAGTGGCTGAATGGTTCAGCCTGGAGGTGGCTGAAGCATGAAGAGACCATATAGTGGCTGAATGGCACAGCCTGGAGGTGGCAGAAGCATAAGGAGACCATATAGTGTCTGAATGCCACAGCCTGGAGCTGGTGCAGCATGAGTAGACAATAGGGCTTCACAAGCCCTAAGATTAACCTCTTAAGGAAGTAGGGCATACCTGTACACCCTACGCCCAGTCCTGGTAAATAAAACAGGGTCACACTTTCATAAAAGTCATTTAACCCCTTCCCTAATTAAAGTTTGAATCAGCCCCCTTTTCCCATAAAAAAAACTGTGTAAATAAAAATAAACATATGTGGTATTGCCGCGTGCAGAAATGTCCGATTTATAAAAATATATCCATAATTAAACCGCATGGTCAATGGTGTACGCGCAAAGAAATTCCAAAGTCCAAAATATCTTATTTTTGGTCACTTTTTATATCATGAAAAAATTTATAAAAAGTGATCAAAAAGTCAGATCAATACAACTATGGTACCGATAAAAACTTCAGATTACGGCACAAAAAATTAGCACTCATACCGGCCCATACGCAGAAAAATAAAAAAGTTATAGGGGTCAGAATAGAAGAATTTTTAACGTATAAATTTTCCTGCATGTAGTTCTGATTTTTTCAGAAGTACGACAAAATCAAAGCTATATAAGTAGGGTATTATTTTAACCGTATCAACCTACAAAATAAAGATAAGGTGTAATTTTTACCGAAAAATGCATTGCGTAGAAACGGAAGCCCCCAAAAGTTTCAAAAAGGCATTTTTTTTTTCAATTTTGTCGCACAATGATTTTTTCCCATTTCGCTGTGGATTTTTTGGTAAAATAACTAATGTCACTGCAAAGTGGAATTGGTGGTGCAAAAAATAAGCCGTCATATGGAATTTTATGTGCAAAATTGAGAGCGTTATGATTTTTAGAAGGTGATGAGGAAAAAATGAAAATGCAAAAAGGGAAAAACCCTGCGTCCTTAAGGGGTTAGCTAATGGTAGCATTAGCATGAGGAGACCATGGAGCAGCACAAGAACAAAGCCTGGAGGTGGCATCAGAAGCATGAGGGCCATGCCAATTGAGGGTTGAGTCTGAGGAACCCACCAACTGTTGACTGGGGTGTTGGATGTCACTTGGGATGAAGTGGATGACCGAGTGAACCGATCAATCATGGCTGCTGGGTTGCTGGTCGCGACACGACTGCTAGCTGACACCGGGAGCTCAGACCTCTTGCTGCAACTCCGGCTGGCACATACCCCTACTCTGCTGCGACATCTGCCTGCGCCTGAGGAATTAAGGCCTCTGCCACTCTGTGCACGTCCTGGCACTACTGTGCCTGACATACTTATTGCTTATATGAGGGGAGTACAATACGCTTCACTACGCTGAAAACAGTATTTGTCTATAACAGCAGCAGGTGTGTACTATTGGCTGTCCTTTCACAGTATCTAGGCCCTTGAAAGTTTAACAGGGACAAAATAGTACACTACTTAGATGTAGGTATGTGGTATGCACTTATGAGGGCAGAAAAATGCGCTACAATACACTTAAAAAAAATTATTTTAGTAAAACACCAGCCGGTGAGTACTTTTGCCTGGACTTTCACAGTATCTAGGACCTTGACAGATTAACAGGTACAAAATATTACACTACTTAGATGTAGGTATGTGGTATGGATTTATGAGGGAAGAAAACTGCGCTACAGTGTGCTTAAAAAACATATTGGAGTAAAACACCAGCCTGTGAGTACTTTTGCCTGGACTTTCACATCTAGGACCTTGACAGATTATTAGGTAAAAATTGTACACCACTTAGATGTAGGTATGTGGTATGCACTTATGAAGGTAGAAGAATGCGCTACAGTGCGCTTAAAAAACGGATTGGAGTAAAACACCAGCTGGTGATTACTTTTGGCTGTCCTTTCACAGTATGTAGGCCCTTGACAGATTATTAGGTAAAATTTGTACACCACTTATATGTAGGTATGTGGTATGCACTTATGAGGGCAGAAAAATGCCCTACAGTTCACTAAAAAAAATAAAAGTAAAAATGATTTGCCCACAACACCAGCAGTACACAACAGTGCTGCAGCACACAGTCACTATATACTAAACCCAAAATTGCAAAAAGACTCTCTCTCAAATACTATTAGGAATGGACTGCTGGGTATGGATTATACCATCTACAGACTAGTATAACCAGCAGACCAGTTGTTTTGGAACAAAGACAAAGATTTACCCATAAAAAATATTTCTCCCCCCTCTGAACATTTCTGCAGCTGAGGCTACACACAGCTCTGTGCCCTCTCTGTAATACAAAGCTGTTCACAGTGACTGAGCGGTTAATTGCTGCAGTAAGAATTCATTTCTGTGCAAAAATGCTGTGCTCAGTGTCCAACAGAAGGCTGAGGTGACTAGGGGGTGAAACGCTGCTGCAAAAAGCTTTTCTGTGTAACACACACACAGCGGTGTGTAATGATGTGTAATAAAATTATAGCTGGAATATCGCTGCCGAATATATAGGGCTGTGACATCACAGGGGTGGCTACATCCTGCATGTGATTCAGGGTCATCTCGCCCACCCGCCTTCCCTTCCCGCCTTCCCAGCATTCCTTGCCCCATATCCTGACAGGGGGATCTGCCATTTTAGATGCCCTGGAGCCTGGACCACACTAAATGGAGTTTAATGAATCGATTTGCGCAATAGAATCATGGCGATATTCGAATAAAAATTTTCATGAAATTCGTAACAAATTCGGGTTCGTCAGCTTCGCTTCGTTCATCTCTAATCCATAGCATATTATTTAAAGTTAAGTTTTAAGTAATGCATATCCTCAATACTTATTTGTGCACACTTACACTTTTCTAAAAGAAACCATTTTCTTCTGCCTACCTGCCTCAGCTACTATTCTGATCCTGCCATCAGCCTGATGCCACACATCTGATCAAGTTCTCGTTTTTTCTTCACCTTCGTCACCAGGTACTGGTATTTCCACCCACCGCACCAATCTGTCACAGGGTTACTTTCAGGACTTCAGATGCTGCTGCTGCCACCTCCAGGCTGTCTCGTTCTGGCACCATACATTCTCCTCATGCTGATGCCACCTCCAGGCTGTCTCATTCTGCCACCATATGTTCTCCTCATGCTGATGCTAGCTCGAAGCTGTCTCATACTGCCACCATATGTTCTCCTCACGCTGCTGCCACCTCCAAGCTGTGTCATTCAGCCACTATATGGTCTCATCATGCTTCGGCCACCTCTAGGCTGTGTCATTCAGCCACTATATGTTCTCCTCCTCATGCTGCCGCCAACTCTAGGCTGTGTCATTCAGTCACTATATGGTCACCTCATGCTTCTGCCACCTACAGGCTGTGTCATTCAGCCAATATATGTTCTCCTCATACTGCCGCAAACTCCTGGCTGTGTCATTCAGCCACTACATGCTGCCTCTAACTCCAGGCTGTGTCATTCAGCCACTATATGTTCTCCTCATGCTGCTGCCACCTCCATGCTGTGTCATTCAGGCACAATATGGTCTCCTCATGCTTCCACCACCTCCAGGCTGTGTCATTCCACTGTATGCTGCCACCAACTCGAGGCTGTGTCATTCAGCCACTATGTGGTCTCCTCATGCTGCGGCCAACTCCAGGTTGTGTCATTCAGCCACTATATGTTCTCCTCATGCTGCCGCCAACTCCAAGCTGTGTCATTCAGGAACTATATGGTCTCCTCAAGCTTCCGCCACCTCCAGGCTGTGTTATTCAGCCACTATATGTTCTCTTCTTGCTGCTGCCACCTCCATGCTGTGTCATTCAGCCACTATATGGTTTCTCCATGCTGCCGCCACCTCCACGCTGTGTCATTCAGCCACTATATGGTCTCCTCATGCTTTCGCCACCTCCAGGATGTGTCAGTCAACCACTATATGTTCTCCTCATGCTTCCATAAACTCCAGGCTGTGTCATTCAGCCACTATATGCTGCCGCCAACTCCAGGCTGGGTCATTCAGCCACTATGTGGTCTCCTCTTGTTGCCGCCACCTCCATGCTGTGTCATTCAGGCACAATATGGTCTCCTCATGCTTCCACCACCTCCAGGCTGTGTCATTCCACTGTATGCTGCCACCAACTCGAGGCTGTGTCATTCAGCCACTATGTGGTCTCCTCATGCTGCGGCCAACTCCAGGTTGTGTCATTCAGCCACTATATGTTCTCCTCATGCTGCCGCCAACTCCAAGCTGTGTCATTCAGGAACTATATGGTCTCCTCAAGCTTCCGCCACCTCCAGGCTGTGTTATTCAGCCACTATATGTTCTCTTCTTGCTGCTGCCACCTCCATGCTGTGTCATTCAGCCACTTTACGGTCTCCTCATGATGCTGCCACCTCCACGCTGTGTCATTCAGGCACGATATGGTCTTCTCATGCTTTCGCCACCTCCAGGATGTGTCAGTCAACCACTATATGTTCTCCTCATGCTTCCACAAACTCCAGGCTGTGTCATTCAGCCACTATATGCTGCCGCCAACTCCAGGCTGGGTCATTCAGCCACTATGTGGTCTCCTCTTGTTGCCGCCACCTCCATGCTGTGTCATTCAGGCACAATATGGTCTCCTCATGCTTCCGCCACCTCCAGGCTGTGCCATTCAGCCACTATGTGGTCTCCTCATGCTGCCGTCAACTCCAGGCTGTGTTATTCAGCCACTATATGTTCTTATCTTGCTGCCATCACCTCCATGCTGTGTCATTCAGCCACTATATGGTTTCTCCATGCTTCTGCCACCTCTACGTTGTGTCATTCAGCCACTATATGGTCTCCTCATGCTGCCACCAACTCCATGCTGTGTCATTCAGCCACTATATGGTCTCCTCATGCTGCCACCAACTCCAGGCTGTGTCATTCAGCCACTAAATGGTCTCCTCATGCTGCTGCCACCTCCACGCTGGGTCATTCAGCCACTTTACAGTCTCCTCATGATGCTGCCACCTCCACGCTGTGTCATTCAGGCACGATATGGTCTTCTCATGCTTTCGCCACCTCCAGGATGTGTCAGTCAACCACTATATGTTCTCCTCATGCTTTCACAAACTCCAGGCTGTGTCATTCAGCCATTATATGCTGTCGCCAACTCCAGGCTGTGTTATTCAGCCACTATATGTTCTCTTCTTGCTGCCGCCACCTCCATGCTGTGTCATTCAGCCACTATATGGTTTCTCCATGCTGCCGCCACCTCTACGTTGTGTCATTCAGCCACTATATGGTCTCCTCATGCTGCCACCACCTCCACACTGTGTCATTCAGCCACTATATGGTCTCCTCATGCTGCCACCAACTCCAGGCTGTGTCATTCAGCCACTATATGGTCTCCTCATGTTGCCGCCATCTCCACGCTGGGTCATTCAGCCACTTTACGGTCTCCTCATGATGCTGCCACATTCACGCTGTGTCATTCAGGCATGATATGGTCTTCTCATGCTTTCGCCACCTCCAGGATTTGTCAGTCAACCCCTATATGTTCTCCTCATGCTTCCACAAACTCCAGGCTGTGTCATTCAGCCACTATGTGCTGCCGCCAACTCCAGGCTGGGTCATTCAGCCACTATGTGGTCTCCTCTTGTTGCTGCCAACTCCAGGCTGTGTCATTCAGCCACTATATGGTCTCCTCATGCTGCCACCACCTCCAGGCTGTGTCATTCCACTGTATGCTGCCACCAACTCGAGGCTGTGTCATTCAGCCACTATGTGGTCTCCTCATGCTGCGGCCAACTCCAGGTTGTGTCATTCAGCCACTATATGTTCTCCTCATGCTGCCGCCAACTCCAAGCTGTGTCATTCAGGAACTATATGGTCTCCTCAAGCTTCCGCCACCTCCAGGCTGTGTTATTCAGCCACTATATGTTCTCTTCTTGCTGCTGCCACCTCCATGCTGTGTCATTCAGCCACTATATGGTTTCTCCATGCTGCCGCCACCTCCACGCTGTGTCATTCAGCCACTATATGGTCTCCTCATGCTTTCGCCACCTCCAGGATGTGTCAGTCAACCACTATATGTTCTCCTCATGCTTCCATAAACTCCAGGCTGTGTCATTCAGCCACTATATGCTGCCGCCAACTCCAGGCTGGGTCATTCAGCCACTATGTGGTCTCCTCTTGTTGCCGCCACCTCCATGCTGTGTCATTCAGGCACAATATGGTCTCCTCATGCTTCCACCACCTCCAGGCTGTGTCATTCCACTGTATGCTGCCACCAACTCGAGGCTGTGTCATTCAGCCACTATGTGGTCTCCTCATGCTGCGGCCAACTCCAGGTTGTGTCATTCAGCCACTATATGTTCTCCTCATGCTGCCGCCAACTCCAAGCTGTGTCATTCAGGAACTATATGGTCTCCTCAAGCTTCCGCCACCTCCAGGCTGTGTTATTCAGCCACTATATGTTCTCTTCTTGCTGCTGCCACCTCCATGCTGTGTCATTCAGCCACTTTACGGTCTCCTCATGATGCTGCCACCTCCACGCTGTGTCATTCAGGCACGATATGGTCTTCTCATGCTTTCGCCACCTCCAGGATGTGTCAGTCAACCACTATATGTTCTCCTCATGCTTCCACAAACTCCAGGCTGTGTCATTCAGCCACTATATGCTGCCGCCAACTCCAGGCTGGGTCATTCAGCCACTATGTGGTCTCCTCTTGTTGCCGCCACCTCCATGCTGTGTCATTCAGGCACAATATGGTCTCCTCATGCTTCCGCCACCTCCAGGCTGTGCCATTCAGCCACTATGTGGTCTCCTCATGCTGCCGTCAACTCCAGGCTGTGTTATTCAGCCACTATATGTTCTTATCTTGCTGCCATCACCTCCATGCTGTGTCATTCAGCCACTATATGGTTTCTCCATGCTTCTGCCACCTCTACGTTGTGTCATTCAGCCACTATATGGTCTCCTCATGCTGCCACCAACTCCATGCTGTGTCATTCAGCCACTATATGGTCTCCTCATGCTGCCACCAACTCCAGGCTGTGTCATTCAGCCACTAAATGGTCTCCTCATGCTGCTGCCACCTCCACGCTGGGTCATTCAGCCACTTTACAGTCTCCTCATGATGCTGCCACCTCCACGCTGTGTCATTCAGGCACGATATGGTCTTCTCATGCTTTCGCCACCTCCAGGATGTGTCAGTCAACCACTATATGTTCTCCTCATGCTTTCACAAACTCCAGGCTGTGTCATTCAGCCATTATATGCTGTCGCCAACTCCAGGCTGTGTTATTCAGCCACTATATGTTCTCTTCTTGCTGCCGCCACCTCCATGCTGTGTCATTCAGCCACTATATGGTTTCTCCATGCTGCCGCCACCTCTACGTTGTGTCATTCAGCCACTATATGGTCTCCTCATGCTGCCACCACCTCCACACTGTGTCATTCAGCCACTATATGGTCTCCTCATGCTGCCACCAACTCCAGGCTGTGTCATTCAGCCACTATATGGTCTCCTCATGTTGCCGCCATCTCCACGCTGGGTCATTCAGCCACTTTACGGTCTCCTCATGATGCTGCCACATTCACGCTGTGTCATTCAGGCATGATATGGTCTTCTCATGCTTTCGCCACCTCCAGGATTTGTCAGTCAACCCCTATATGTTCTCCTCATGCTTCCACAAACTCCAGGCTGTGTCATTCAGCCACTATGTGCTGCCGCCAACTCCAGGCTGGGTCATTCAGCCACTATGTGGTCTCCTCTTGTTGCTGCCAACTCCAGGCTGTGTCATTCAGCCACTATATGGTCTCCTCATGCTGCCACCACCTCCACACTGTGCCATTCAGCTACTATATGGCCTCCTTATGCTGTCACCACCTCCACGCTGGGTCATTCAGCCACTATTTGGTCTCCTCATGCTGCTGCCACCTCCACGGTGTGTCATTCAGGTACGATATGGTCTCTTCATGCTTCCACCACCTCCAGGCTGTGTCATTCAGCCACTATATGTTCTCCTCATGCAGCCAAAAACTTCAGGCTGTGTCATTCAGCCACTATATGCTGCCGTCAACTCCTGGCTGTGTCATTCAGCCATTATGTGGTCTCCTCATGCTGCCGCCAACTCCAGGCTGTGTCATTCAGCCACTGTACGTTCTCCTCATGCTGCCGCCACCTCCACGCTATGTCATTCAGCCACTACATGGTCTCCTCATACTGATTCCACCTCCAGGCTCTGCAGCAGTGATTCTAATAGTGACGCCTCTGATCTGCATGTCATACTGAATAAAAGTATTATTTAACTAACCCAGCACACACCCTATGCGTGTTACAGCAAGGCAATATGTTCTACACCCCCTATTGAGGCTCTCCATAGGCCAGAAATAGCTGTTTTTAATAACAATTCACCGCAAATAAAATAAATTTATACCAAAACCAATTTTTGGGGAAAATTCAGCAAATCGGCTGAATTGAATTTTTCAAAAATTCGCTCATCTCTAGTGATCTCCTATACTGGATATCAACATACTTTACAGCCGTTATCCAGTATGCTGCTAAATACAGAGTAGTCTGACTGCATAAAGACAGATAATTCCTAGTGGTGGCTACTTTCATTTTAGATTTTTTAGTAAAATTTACCATTTTTTTAATACTTAATATTTACCATTTTTTTAATACTTTAATATTTAAAAAAGTCATGTTATCAGTAGTATTACAGAATACAAAAAGTTTTTCATAATGACACTGCCTCTTTAATTGCATAATTACGGGAAAAGTAGCAAAGGATAAAGGGGGATAAAAAGCAGAGAAATTACCACCAAGTTGAAAGGAATGAGTTTCACGAAGTGAAGAGCCAACTTGTGAGTGCCCTTATTCATGGCTTCACAAACTATATACATTCATACATTGGAATGCCCTAATTTGCATGGACCATTTTTTCAAGTTACCGGTCATGATCCCTACCACTATCCAGACTGCCCATACCATGGATGAGTTACTCTGAATACACATGATCTGTTCTTATGGGTGTCTGTGGAGTATCCTATCTGACCGGGGTCTGAATTATGAGGCAAGCCTAGCCTAAAGCTTTGTCATTCATTGGTATAAAGAAGTCTAGGGCAAAAAGTTTGCAAATAGTTGAACCATATGCTTATTTAACTGGTCGATAACCTGGAAGGATCTGAAGCATTGGCTAGAACACATAGCTAAAGTGGTTTCTGGCTGTAGATCTATTAGGTCCTGCGTATGTATTTACACTTAAAGAAGTACTCAATAAATTAGTTTATATTATTTATGCTTCACTTCAGTCAATTATTGGATTATGCTATTTCAATCAGCCAGACAGGTGTAAATGCCTGGAAATCTGCCTATATCTCAGTTGACCTGATGGAGCCTTTCCAGTGAGTGGTGTTTTGTTTTGTGCTGCTAATCTACTGTATAAGAAGAATAACCTAAACATCATTGTATTTATGCTTTTCTATCTAAATGAACATTAAGGATGCAGGCTTTTTCAGTTTTTGCATTTTTGTTTTATCATCATCACCTTCTAAAAATCTAAAAATATTACTTTTACACCTACGAACCCATATGAGGGCCTATTTTTTGCACCACCAATTGTACTTTATAATGACATCAATCATTTCCCCACAAAATTTATGGCCAAACCAGAAAAAAAAGTATTTGTGGCGCAAAACTGAAAAAAAAAAAACGCCATTTTGTAACTTTTGGAGGGCTTCCGATTCTATGCAGTACACTTACACCGTATCTTTATTCTGTAGGTCCATATAAAGAAGGATACCTAATTTATATAGGTTTTATTTTATTTTGCTACTTAAAAAAATTATAACTTCATGCACCAAAATTAGTATGTGTAAGATTGGCATCTTCTGACCCCTATAACTTTTTTTATTTTTCCGTAAATGGGGATATATGAGGGCTCATGTTTTGCACCATGATCTGAAATTTTTATCGGTATCATTTCCATTTTGATGGGACTTTTTGATCGCCTTTTATACATTTTTTTAGGGTGTACAAAAGTGACCAAAAATGCACAATTTTGGACTTTGGAATTTTTTTTACATGTATGCTATTAACCGTGCAGTTTAATTAATATTATATTTTCATAGTTTGGACATTTACGCACGCGGCGATACAACGTAAGTACATTTTTATTTTTATAAAAAAATTTTTATGGGAAAAGGAGGGTGATTCAGACTTTTATTAGGGAAGGGGTTAAATCATATTTATTAACAATTTTTTTACACTTTTTATTTGCAATGTTATAGCCCCCCATAGGGGACTACAACATGCAATACCTTGATTGCAGACACTGATCAATGCAAAGCCATAGCATTGCATTGATCAGTGTTATCGGTGCTCTGCTGCTCAAGCCTGGATCTCAGGAATGGAGCAGCAGAGTGACGATTGGACAGCGGGAGACAAGATAAGAAGTCTCCTGCTGTTGTCCTCTCAGCTGTTCAGGACACCGCGATTTCACCACGGTCAACTTTGATTGCGGCGTCTAAAGGGTTAATACCGGACATCAGCCCGATCTGCGATGTCCGGTATTAGCTGCAGGTCCTGGCTGCTGACAGCAACCAAGACCTGCAGGGTATGAAGCATGCTCAGCTCCTGGGCTCCTGAGAACTCTGAAGGTTCTCTTTTGCACCATTGAACTGGATTTTGCTTGTCTCAAGGTCTTGGTCCAGTGAGCAGACCGATGCACCAGCAGGAAGCAGGACCAATCCAAGTTGGTGTGGGCTGAGTGCACTTCGTAGCCCTATGGGGGCTATCACCTTGCAAAAAAAATGTGATTTAACCCCTTCCCTAATAAATGTCTGAATCACCCCCCTTTTCCCATAAAAAAAAAAAAAGAAATAAAATACACATATGTGGTATTGCCGCATGCGTAAATGTCCGAACTATACAAATATATCATTAATTAAACCGCACAGTCAATGGTGTATGTGCAAAAAATGAATAAAAAGTCCAATCAAAACAAAAATGGTATTGATAAAAACTTTAGATCACGGCACAAAATATGAGCCCTCATAACTCCCCGTACTCGGAAAAATAAATATTTATAGGGGTCAGAAGAGGACATTTTAATAGTATAAATTTTCCTGCATGTAGTTATGAAGTACGAAGTATGAAAAAATCAAACCTATATAAGTAGGATATCATTTTAATCGTATGGACCTTCAGAATAAAGATAAGGTGTCATTTTTTACCGATAAATGTACTGTGTAGAAACGGAATGCCCAAAACTTACAAAATTGTAAATTTGGGGGCTTTGTAAAATGTATTTTTCTTCACTTTTGTCGCACAATGATTTTTTTTCCGATTCGCCATAGATTTTGGGGTAAAATGACTGATGTCGTTACAAAGTAGAAATGGTGGCACAAAAAAAGGCATCATATGGATTTTTAGGTGCAACATTGAAAGGGTTATGGTTTTTAAAAGGTAAGGAGTAAAAAAATAAAGTGCAAAACTTGAACACTTGGTCCTTAAGGGGTTAACAGCTTTCTTTCAAAAAGAGGGCAACATTTGTCGACAGATGTGCGTAGTATAGCAGCTCAAGCCTATTCACTTCAAAGAAGATGAACTGCAATGCAACACACCAGATGCCACCAGATTGTGCAATAGTCTGCTGTGGCATTCTATCTTCCTCAACATCTCTGGGCAGGGAATTGTCAGGAGTGCTGTTGGAGGGCAGTAGCTAAGGTTGGAGGGCTGTGATGAAGAGCTGAAGGAAGCAATGCATTCTGGAAATTCTTGTACTGAACAACTACTCAATGAAGAAGTACAACCAGGAACTTCAGGACAAAACCTCCAAAACAAATAGATTTTTGGTGGTTTCAAAATTGGGGCAGACAAGTTAGCAATGCTATATGCTTCTGCAGCATTTTTTTACCTGATGTCAGAGTACCCCTTAAAGCTTTCTAACATACCCTGGGTGCACCTCTACAGATGTTTCCATATTAGTGGCATCATATGGATGTAATACCAATGCTGTGCTCACTTGGTGGATGGGACACATAGAAATAAATACTCTCCGACTTGCAATAAATGGTTTTTAAGATCAAACTAAAGTTTACCTGAGGCACTCTTAGTTGTGTTAGTTCCCTTTAACAAGAAAACTCTTCTAACTACACAATCTATTGAAGGTATAAACAAAAAAATGTATTCAAGTGTGTGATGTCTCACCTTGGAAATATGGGGGCATTTGATTTTTCATCTACAAATTGATTGGTAGCAAGTAAAAGACATTAAATGAATTTATTGCATCAGAGCACAAAGAGAGTCATTATTGTAACAGTGACACATTATTTCCATCTGGTAATGAGCACACAAGATGTTGTACAAGCTGTGAGATGAGCTCGGTTTTATTGTAATTAAAATTTAGAGTAACACTTAAGCTGTAAGGGAACTGAAGAATGTTATTATCATGAGATAATGATTTGTAGGGTTCTAAAGTATTTAGGGAAAAAACATCTTGACTTCTTTATTGTTTGAGTTGAAGTGTATGATTACATAAGACGTGCAGTTGTGACCTACTCTGTGATAAATTGTTTTAGTCTACTTTGACGTTATTTTGTAACATGTTCAATATTGATGTTCAATACTTAGCATATGAAGTGAACAGAGACAGTTAGAACTTCTCAAGAATAACTGAGTGATTAAGAAATCCACATACATCATTAGATAGACATTAGTTTGATAAAACATCCATGAGATATACACTTGGTAATATAAAATAACAAAAATATGATGCTTTATTTCTTCAAGTGATGACGTTTCTTCAGAATATCTTTTCATACTGTAATGTGTATTGAAATGTTTGTCTGTGTTTTGCATTTTTCTGTTTTGAGTCCTGTTCAGACATTAGGTTTGTGTCTGAACAGTTTCTGTGTTTATTCCCCCTGGTTTGGGAAGAGTTAACCCTTCAGCACTGGAAGGCCATATAAGGCCTCTTCAGGTGCTGCTCTGGGCTGGTGATTACACTTGTTACTCTGACCATGTTTGCATTATATATGCTGTGTCTGTTTTAGCACATGCCCACAGTTTTAACCATGGTTATCTCTCCTATTTTATATATAGATTTTAGCCTGCTTTGTTTTAGTACCTTTATCAGGTTTTTGTATTCTTGTATTGTTCATTTTGCATATGCTTTGTGTTTCTTGAATTCATATACACACTGTGTGTTTTGTCAGTCCTGTTTGATCCTGGATCTCCTAGGATAGAATCCTGTTCTGAGCCTTGTGCTAATCTGTCTATCTAGGAGTATGTTAGTTTTGTGTTTGTACCTGTGTTTGCTTGTATTTTGGATTTTTGTTTTGTCCTTGGCTAGTATCCTGATCACATGGTGGAGTGTGCCCGCTAGCTAGGAGCCTATTTGGCTTTAGTACTGATATCCCTCCATGATTGGAGTGGGGTGTCCAGAGTGTTCCTTGTTCAGAGTTCAGTGTGAACAGTGCTCTGGATTTCCTGACCCATTGAATGTTCTGATATTCAGTTAACCTGTTCATCTGGTGCATCTCCTGGTTTTTTCTGAGATACACATCCTCACATCTAGTCTTGTTCATATTATCATATCTGCCGTTATCTTGATCCCGGTTTCTGGACTGTATGTTAGTATTCTATATCCTGTCTTGATATTCCTGTTTGTAGCTTTGTAATATTCCCGTTATGTTCCTGACTTGTTTCCCGACATGTACAGTGTGTTTTGTTTGACGCTTACACCCATGCAATTTAGCACAGGAAGGGACCGGCGCCCAGTTCATGATCCATTGTTTAGGGTGGATGGGCAAGTAGATTTTAGGGACAGCTTAGGGCTCACTTCTCCCTTCCCCCTGTTCATGACACATACGTTTGGAGCTTCTCAATAGCCCATTTCTGAAGAACAGCCAATACATGAAAGCATACTGAAAACTTAATGGAAATCAGTGTCATTGCATTAACCTGCTGCTACAGGCAGGTGTTGCGGGTGACACTGAAGACAACCATACTCATGTGTCAGCGACCCGTGCTCCCGTTGTCCCGCTACCTTCACCTGTTCCCTTTGTTTGATCAGCAGGATTGGGCAAGGGTTGGGCTTTGTGATGCCACTGCAGCTGTTTCCCTAGGTCTGCTTGCAGCAAGGCCAAGCAGATAAACAGCAGCCGTGACATCAGTGCAGTATCATGGCTTCTATTTTAAACTGAGGCCACAACGGAGATGAAGAAAACCTAAGGGTGACATGAACTAGGGTCTGAATCTCTGTGTTCTCTATTGTGAACAATTATGTTTGCTAATGGTTGTTCTTACATTATACTACAGTAAGTATGTGGTTAACCTAACAGATGACATCACTGGCCATGAAATCCAAACAACAATCTATTTGATCATTCAGAGGTGTGATATAATGCATTTGCCTTTTGCCAAATATTGAAGTGCATGTAGCTGTATTTTCATGATTCCATTATGGATACAGTTTCTATTTACTGCTAAAAGGGTCATAGGCCATTAAATGTTAGTGTCCTTGCATTTTTTTTGTCACTGTGGAAAAACCATTTACAATATTTCTCATACTTGTAAAAGACCTAGATACATTGATATTACTAACATTTCATATTATGTGTAAGAAGCATGCAATTCTACATCATGTCCTCTGTACTTGTCACTTTCCCTAGCTATGCACTGTGTATATTAAAAAGCTTTTTATGTGATGCATGCAATAAATAATCCAATAAAACAAAAGCAACTGTCAACATAAGATATTTTATGACCTTGTTTTTCAAACATTTTTCTTCCTATCAACATAGTAAAATTGCATTATTTAAATAGTAACCTTCTTTGCATTTATTATATTAAAATGAACACTACACAATAGTAAATTATAATACCAGATAACAGCTCAGCTTTCAAAGCTAACAAATGGATAAATAGTGTTTGTTTGTTCAATTCCAGCTGGTCTTATGCTCAGGACATTTTATGCGTGGTTTTATTTCTGTGTACTAGTTAAAGTGAAGGCAATGAATGCTGGTTCAGCAAACTGATAGATGGCCAGTACATGGGAACTTTACACACGGACATTTGAAAACCAACAGATCAGCTGAAGAGCGGCTTTTAATAGTAATCAATGGATAAGTTTTTGCTTAGTAGGAAGAGCACTAATGTAAGAGTACCACTATATTTCATGGAAATTAAAATCATTTTGTTTCACATCACAGAAATGACTTTCGTTCTGCCTATCTAAATGGACAACCTGTCCATAAATATGTTTAATATTTATTAAAACCTGTTTAATAAATATAGAAATGACAGTCCTACGGGAAGAAAAAAATATGAATGCATTTTGTGAATTGTGAAAAATATTTAAATCATGTTTTTTTTTATTTTAACAGATATGCAACAGATCCAGAATAGGGGTTAGTTTTGTGCAGAATTTGTGAAAATGAACCTCTGCAATTTAACTTACTATTGACAATGATCTTTTCTTGGTAGAATTCTGCTGAAAGAATGAGCATGTTCATTCTTTTGGTGGAATATGGGTCCCCGACAGAACTTCCGTCATGTGCACTGAGCAGCAGACTCCCATTGAGATCAATGGGATACTTTTGCAAGACGAATATCCACAAAGTGAATATGCCCTTAAGGGTTCACAGGGTTAAAAAAAAAAAAAAAAAAAAAAAAAAAAAAAAGCTTCTTTGGCTATGTCCACACTGCTGAATTTCCGACCAGAATCCACCGGAAAAATTCCGCTCAGCAATTCCACTGCATCTGGATTTCAATGAGATTCTGTTTTGTGCACACAGCAAAATGTCTATAGGAGAAACATCTTCTATGAAAATTCCAATTTCAGAATCAGCAGAAACAATAAACAGGTTCATTGGCCCAGATTGATCAAACTGTGTGAGAGAAAAATTAGAGTGATTTTCCCATAGCAACCAATCACAGCTCAGCTTTCACTTTACCAGAACTCAATAGCTGAGCTGTGATTGGTTGCTATGGGAAAATCACTCTACTTTTTCTCTTACTGTGATAGCCTGGGGGAGTTGGGTATGGGGAGTGTAGCTGTGTGGTGACTAAAGGGTGCTTGTTAACCCTTTCTATTCGGGATGCCAGGGTGAGGGCTCCTCAGTAATGCTTGTCCTACTGCCACCCTTCCCAAGAGCGATAGTGAGGTATATAATAATGGAATGTCCACAACCGGAGAGTTTTCTGAAACAGTTGCAACTTTTAGTGAAGATTTTATGCAAGCTTCATAACTGGAACAGTTGTTATACATGCAAGCTTTCTTTGGAGATTGACAAAGGTTGGGACTTTAGCAATTTAGAGTCTTTAGTAAAATATGCGCTGTTCCACTGGATTTAGGGGATTAGTTGCAGTCCAGTAGTTACGCTAGTTTTAGCAGGGGTAGTTTAGAACTCACGGTTTAAGTTCCGCTGAGGCTGTTAGGTATTCAAGCCTAGTGTGTCTTTGCAAGTTGCACAGATCCGTCCTGCTAATCCGGCATCCACGAGAGCAGCAACCCAAGAGAGCAATAATTGGCTACAGCTCCCTTATATGGGTAGAGGCTGGACTAGTGCTAATTGGTCCATACTTGTGTCAATCACCATTACAAAGGATTGTGGGTAACACGTGACCCAAGGACCTACAAAGGTCCTCTAACATACCATAGAGGATATTAACATGGTCACATGACCGAAGGTCCTGCAACGCTAGACAAGGTAAGTACTATACATTATATAAAATATACATTATTACTAAATATATACATGGATTAACAGTATAAAATTAGAGTTGAGAAGAGGTGACTAGGGGCTGTTCCACCTGGGGGCCCCTACCTGAACATAGTTACTCTGACTTTGGGGACCACCACACTAGGTACGGTATGCAATACGGTACCGGGACACCAATTACACAGTTTGATAAATCTGTGCCATTGTCTCTGCGGATTTAGCTTGGAAATGCAATACTATCTATTTCCAAGTGGTCCTAGTGCCAGCAGAACAAGCAAATGCGGATATTACGCACATTTTCTGCCATGTGAACATAGCCTCAAAATCCACTTGCAAAACTGTTTTAACCCGATAACGACCATGGACGAGTATAGACGTCCAGGTTGGCGGGCATTCCCGCACCTGGACGTCTATACTCGTCCGTTATTCTCGTGGGTGCTGCCCAGTGCACCCACGAGATCGCGGCAGGGACTCGGCTGTATCACACAGCCGGGACCCTGCTGCACTGCCAGGACCGAAGTAAACTTCGGTCCCGGCAGTTTTAACCCCTACAGCCGCGGTCGGAAGTGACCGCGGGCTGTAAGAGTTATGACAGAGGGAGGGGGCTCTCTCTGTCTCCTCTGCAGCACCCCGCATTGCAATCGCGGGGTGCTGCGTGTAATACGCGGCTGGCCGGGACCTGCCGCACTGCCGGGAGTGAAGTTCACTTCACTCCCGGCAGTTTAACCCTTACAGCCACGGTCAGAAGTGACCGCGCGCTGTAAGGAGTTCTGACAGAGGGAGGGGGCTCCCTCTGTCTCTCCTGCAGCACCCCGCATCGCGATCGCAGGGTGCTGCTGCATACCTGGGCTGCCGGGGGTCCTACAAAGATCCCCAGGTCTGCCCTGGGTATTGCCTGCCAATGAAATATGCTGCCTGCTAGTGAAAACTGGCAGGCAGCATATAACTGCAATGCTTTGGAATACTAAGTATTCCAAAGCATTAAAAAGTGTAAAAATAAATAAATAAATAAAATAAAAGTGTAAAAATAAATAAAAATGTAATAAAAGTGTAAAAAAAATATATATTAAAAATACATTTATTAAATGAATCTAATTTAAAAAAAAGCATAATGTGTAGGATCGCATTGGCGGACATCCGCAGCATGTAATATGCTGCGGATGTCCGCCACGTGATCCTACACATTATGCAGCAGTCACGGTAATGAGCTCGCTGCTGCGGCTGGGTAGCTTTGTGCATCCACTCATAGCGGCGGATTTTCCGCCAGCAGTCATGAGCGGACACACTGAGCTACCCAGCCCCAGCAGTAATGGATATATTCGCCATGAGCGGGTGCTTATTCCCACAACATGGCGGATATATCCATCAGGAGCCTTAACTGTCACAGACAGACGCGTTATACTGCCAGCCGACCAGCCAATAACTTGTAGGGGTGTGGTATATAAATGGGGTCACTTGTGGGGGTGGGGGTACTGTTCTGCCCTGAAAGCCAAATGGCGCTCCTCTCCTTCTGAGTCCTACCACGCGGCCAAGGAACCATATATGGCCAAAGCGGGGGTATTTCCGAACATGGGACAAGCAGCTAAATAAAATATAGGGTGCATTTCTTTCAATATCAGAAGTGATGTACAAAAAATATGCCCCCCAAATGATGCATTTGTGAAAAATTGCAATTTTCGAATTTTTAACACTGACTTTGTAATAATTCCTGCCAAAAAACTATGGTGTTAAAATACTCACTGTACCACCTAGCGAATACCTTGAGGGGTCTAGTTTTTAAAATGGGGTCATTTGGGGGGGTGTTCCTATGTTCTACTACCTTTTAATTTCTGCAAACCTTGCATAGCACATAATGCATAGTACTTTTCAAATTTTCAAAATTTTCAAAATTTCAAGTAAAATTGTTAGGGTTCTAACTAATTTATAATGTTAATTAAAAACTAAAAAATGACGTCAAAATAAAGTAGACATCTGAAAGTATAAGTTTCATGAACTATTTGGTCAGTAAGTATAAATATATGCAACCAATTAGTGTTAAAATAGCAAAAAATCTTAATTTTTTGTAAAAATTTCATGATTTTTTGCATTGTAAAAAAAAACTACAAATTATATCGGCAACTTTTACTATGTACATGAAGGACAACTTGTGACAAAAAAACTATGTCAGAAATATTGTGATTGGCAAAACGTTACCAGAGTTATTCTCTAATAAAGACAGGCATCCCCGATTTGAAAAAACAGGCCTGGTCTTTCAGGGGCGTACAGATTTATTTGCATTGGTCCTTAAGGGGTTAAGTTCCTACTGCTTTCAAGCAGAACTTCTCTGCCATCACTTATTTTTTCAGCCTTCTTCTTCAAAGCCACAGGTTCAGTAAATGAGAGATTAAAACAAAATTTTGGGAAATTTTTTGGCTCGTTTTCTGGCCCTTATGTGGACCAGTTTTACGTGCACAAAATATTTTGTTTTAAACTGCCACTGTAGTTTTTGAGCAAAATCTAGAGGGGGATCTAACAGGAACGAGAAATTCCTTTTTTTTAAATATATTTTCTATTTCTTTTGGATTCAGTTTTGGCTTTGGCTCAAATGCTGCAGTGATCTTTTTCCAAAACAACTGCTGTGTGTGACACCAACCTGATACTGTCAGGTTTTTGGAAAACTACTACTGCAGTTTTTGGGTCAAAGCCAGAAGAGGATTAACCCCTTAAGGACGCAGCCCTTTTTCACCTTAAGGGCTGAGCCCTTTTTCGTAATTCTGACCACAGTCGCTTTATGAATAAATAACGCGAAAACGCTTTTACCAAATATTCTGATTCTGAGATAGTTTTTTTGTGACATATTCCACTTTATTTTGGTGGTAATTTTTCGGCGCTACTTGCATCCTTTTTTGGTGAAAAATCCCCAAATTTCATGAAAATTTAGAAAATTTAGCATTTTTCTAACTTTGAAGCTCTCTACTTGTAAGGAAAATGGATATTCACAATAAATGTTATTTCTCTTCACAAATACAATATGTCCACTTTATGGTGGCATCATAAAATGGATATATTTTTGCTTTTTGAAAAAAATTGGAGGGCTTCAAAGTAGAGCAGCAATTAGAGATGAGCGAACTTACAGTAAATTCGATTAGTCACGAACTTCTCGGCTCGGCAGTTGATGGCTTATCCTGCGCAAATTAGTTCAGCCTTCAGGTGCTCCCGTGGGCTGGAAAAGGTGGATACATTCCTAGGAAAGAGTCTCCTAGGACTGTATCCACCTTTTCCAGCCCACCGGAGCACCTGAAAGCTGAACTAATTGATGCAGGAAAAGTCATCAACTGCTGAGCCGAGAAGTTCGTGACTAATCAAATTTACTGTAAGTTTGCTCATCTCTAGCAGCAATTTTCAAAAAATTCATGAAAATTGCTAAATCTGAAGGGACAGATGTTACAGAACTACAACTCCCAGCATGCCTGGGCAGTCCAGTCTGAGAGTTGTAGATTGGCAACATCTGGAGGGCTACCATTTGGGCACCACTGTAATAGTGGTCTCCAAACTGTGACCCTCCAGATGTTGCAAAACTACAACTCCCAGCATGCCCTGGGAGTTGCAGTTTGGCCTTCCTATTGGTTGCCACAGTAAAGATCGTTTTACTTTGACTTTTAATTCCCCCCCCCCCCCCACGACAATTTCCTACCTGAGCCAGGATCCAGCAGTCTCCAGCGAAGATCCCGGGTCCCCAGGCATCTTTTCCTGCAGGTATGGCCTCCATCTTCTTCCCACGATTCCCTCGACATCCAGGGGCGGGCAGAGCCCCTGTCCTGCACTGATTCCAGCAGGCATCCCGATCCGGTCCCCAACCGGCTAGCGGCGGGGACCGGAATTCCCACAGGCGTATCCATACGCCCTCAGTCCTTAAGGACTCGGGATGCAGGGCGATAATGTGAATCAATCCTTTCGGTAGTGTTTCCCAAACAGGGAACTGTTGCTAAACTAGAACTCCCCACGTTCCCAGACAGCATGAGAATGAGCCAACCAGTCTGATACAACACAGTCTCTGGAAGACAGTGACAACTTTATGCTTGTGGATGCTGCTGCTACTACTACCACCAGTCATCTGCCTGTTGCTGCTACTAGAGATGAGCAAATTTTTGAAAAATTTGATTCGGACAATTCGCCAAGTTTTCCCCAAAAATTTGTTTAGGTCCGAATTTTTTTGCGGCAAATCACTATTAAAAATGGCTATTTCTGGCCTACAGAGAGCCTTAATAGAGTGTAGAGCACTTTGCCTTGCTGTAACACGCGTAGGGAGTGTGCTGGGATAGTGAAATAATACTGTTATTCAGTATGACATGCAGATTCTTTTGGAAATGTCCTTAATGCCATGAGAATGTAATGACAAGAGTTGCCTTCCATTCTGGACTTCCTACCTGGCTTTTATGTATAGCAATTATTTATTTAAATTATATTAAATATTATTTACAAATTTACAAGTCACTTTTCATAAATATAAAACGTCTTTAACCCCTTAAAGACCAAGCCCCTTTTCAACTTAAGGACCAGGCCAATTTTATTTTTGTGTTTTCGTTTTTTCCTCCTCGCCTTCAAAAATCCATAACTCCTTTATATTTCCATCTACAGACCCATACAAGGGCTTGTTTTTTGCATACCCAATTGTACTCTGTAATGAAATCTCTCATTTTATCATAAAATGTATGGCGAATCCCCCCAAAAAATTTTAGGGAGGAAATTTTTATGAAAACCCCAATTTTGCGCATTTTGGAGGGTTTTGTTTTCACACTATACACTTTACGGTAAAAATGACATGTGTTCTTTATTCTGTGGGTCAATACGCTTAAAATGATACCCATGGCTAGATACTTTTATATTTTTGTACCGCTTTAAAAAAATCAGAAAACTTTTTGTACAAAATCCGTAATCTAAAATCTCCCCATTTTGACCACCTATAACTTTTTCATTTTTCTATATATATAGGGCAGTATGAGGGCAAATTTTTTGCGCCGTCATCTGTACTTTTTATCGATACCACATTTGCATATATAAAACTTTTAGATCATTTTTTATAAAACATTTTTTAATAAAAGGTGACAAAAAAGCAGCATTTTTGGACTTTTTAAATTTTTTACGTTTAAGCCATTCACCGTACGGGAAAATTAACATTATATTTTGATAGTACGGACATTTATGCACGCAGTGATCGCGGATGTCGGCCATTACGGGCCACTACTAGCAGCTGGAACCTGCCGTGTGTGACGCGAGCACCGTTCCGATGCTCGCGGTCATACACAAGACGTAACTGTACGTCCTGGTGCGGGAAGTCCCGCCAAACCAGGACGTACATTTACATCCGTGGTTGTTAAGGGGTTAAACAAAGTCTGCAAACGACAAGGCTATTATAACAGCGATCTTATAAGTGCTAAACATTGTTATATGATGTGCATTACAGAGTTGTAGTTATTTTTTTATTTATTTTTTTGCTCCAGAAGCGAGAACAGAAAATAACAGCAATCTTATAAGTACCAAACATTGTTACATGATGTGCAATACAGATAGAGCTTTAGCTAGCTCTTTTTGCTCCACAGACAAGAACAAAACATTAGCCGGACGCCCCTTACTGAATAATCAGTCATTCTCTTTTATTTTCTTCCACATCTGGCACAGGACATCATGGGACCTGTCACACAAACATATTAGTATTAGGCTCTGCACTTTTCCAGCATTAGCATCCCCTTTTCCCTACAAATGACTCCAGCCTCCTCCAAACACAATGCCACCAGCCTTCCCACAATGCACAAGGGGGGAGATTTTTCAAAACCTGTGCAGAGGAAAAGTTGGCCAGTTCCCCAAAGCAACCAATCAGCTTGCTGGTTTCATTTCTAACAAGGCCTTTGCAAAATGAAATAAGAAATCTGAATGGTTGCTATGGGCAACTGAGCAACTTTTACTTTGCACAGATTTTGATAAATCTCCCCCCAATGTTTCCAGCCTCTCTCAAATGCCTCAAGCCCGTCCCCCCCCCCCCACCCCCACAAAATTACAATATGCCTCCTGCATTATCCCACACAGTGACAGGGGTGTACATAGGAGACAGGGGTGTTGAGGGGCATACAGGGGTGACAGAAGGGTGTACGGGATAACAGAGAGGTGTCCAGGGGTTACAGAGAGGTGTGTCAGATAGGTGTAGAGGAGTGAAATAAAGGTGAGGGTGCACTACCTGAAGCTGAGTAGGCCTCTGTCAGCGCTGCCCCTGCTCCTTCCCTCCATCCACATCATTCTGCTGAGGGACCAAGGAGAATCCAGAGTCCAGAGCTGCTCCACACGAGAGGGTGGACACACAAGGATTGGAGCTGCAGTATCACCCGTCCCGACACTGCATACAGACTTCCCACCCACCTGGCCTGTACGCCTGTGACTCACAAGTGTGCAGGCCTGGGCAGAAAAATCTAAAGATGTTAGCTCCATATTTCCCACCAGAGTGTCCTGACACCCTGGCTGGGAATCAATGCTTCAGTGTAATGTTTGCAGGACTCCCCTTGCACCCCCTTGCAACAGCACACCTGAGGCCTCACTCACCTCATCAGAGCTACAGCCCTGATTACAAGACATACATGTGAAAAAACACAAACTTCAAAAAACACTAAAATCTGTGTTAAAAGTGCAATCAAAAAAGAGGTAGTATTATACATGACAAGGTAATCAAGGGTGTATTTAACCCCTTAAAGACCAAGGACGTATATTTACGTTCCTTGGCCGGCTCCCGCGATATAACGCGGGGTATTTCGGTGACCCCGTGTCATATCGGGTCAGTCCCGCATGTATCTGAAGCCGGGACCCGGGGCTAATAGCGTGCAGCAGCGATCGCAGTGCTGCGCGCTATTAACCCTTTAGGTCGCAGCATTCAAAGTTGAATGCCGCATCTAAAATGAAAGTAAAAGCTTCCCAGCTGCTCAGTGGGGCTGATCGGGACCACTGCATTGAAAATGCGATGTCCCGATCAACTAGGACGCGAGCGGAGGGTCACTCACCTTCCTCTGGCGCGTCCAATTGGCGATTGATAGCTCTAAGCCTGAGATGCAGGCTTGAGCAATCAACCGCCCATAATACTGATCAATGCAAAGCTATGGCTTTGCAGTGAACAGTGCTGGCAATCAGTGTGTGCAGTGTTATAGCCCCCTATGGGAGCTATAACACTGCAAAAAAAAGTGTAAAAAAAAGTTATTAAATGTCAAAATCCAAGTCCAAATCACCCCCCTTTTCCCATTATAAAAAAAAACATGTAAATAAAAATAAATATAAACATATGTGGTATTGCCGTGTGAGTAAATGTCCGAACTATAAAAATATATTGTTAATTAAACTGCACAGTCAATGGCGTACATGTAAAAAAAAATTCAAAAGTCCAAAACAACGTATTTTTGGTCACTTTTAATATCATGAAAAAATTAATAAAAAGCGATCAAAAGTCCGATCAATACAAAAATGGTACCACTAAAAACTTCAGATCACGGCACAAAAAAATTAGCCCTCATACCTCCCCGTACGCAGAAAAATAAAAAAGTTATAGGGGTCAGAAAATGACAATTTTTTTATGTATACATTTTCCTGCATGTAGTTATGATTTTTTCCAGAAGTACGACAAATCAAACCTATATAAGTAGGGTATCATTTTAATCGTATGGACCTACAGAATAAAGATAAGGTGTCATTTTTAATGAAAAATGTACTGCGTAGAAACGGAAGCCCCCAAAAGTTACAAAATGGTGTTTTTTTCTTAAATTTCGTCGCACAATGATTTTTTTTCCATTTTGCCGTAAATTTTTGGGTAAAATGACTGATGTCACTGCTAAATAGAATTGGTGGCACAAAAAATAAGCCATCATATGGATTTTTTGGTGCAAAATTTCAAAGGTTTACATTTTTTAAAAGTGAGGAGGAAAAAACAAAAGTGCAAAAATGGAAAAACCCGTGGTCCTTAAGGGGTTAAAAGAGGGGCAGTTTAAGTTGCACAAATTTCTACAACAGTCCGTTCCATACCTAAGTGAGGGAAACTCTGAGGACAATGCGCTCCAGTACACTTAAAACAGTATTTGTGTACAACACCAGCCAGTGTGTACTTTTGGCTGGCCTTTTACAGTATCTAGGCCCTTAAGACTTTAACAGGAACAAAATAGTACACCACTTAGATGTACATATGTGGTATGCACTTATGAGGGGAGGACAAAGCGCTCCAGTAAGCTTAACACAGTATTTGTTTACAACACCAGCTGGTGTGTACTTTTGCCTGGCCTTTCACAGTAACTAGGCCCTCAAGACTTTAACAGGAACAAAATAGTACACCACTTTAGATGTACGTATGTGGTATGCACTTATGAGGGGAGGACAATGCGCTCCAGGTTGCTTAAAAAAGTATTTGTGTACAACACCAGCAGTACACACCAGTGCTGCAGCACACAGTACTACACTTAAAATTGCACTCTCTCTCTCAATCTCACTCCCTTCCCTATCAGTGCTTCTAGGCAGGATTTGGGCTTGAGGTGAATTGCTGCTGTTCTGTGCAACACACTGTGCAACACATTGCTCTCTGTCCCTTTCTCTTTGTAATAGAACGCTGTAGTGACTGGGAGGTGAATCACTGCTGTAAAAATGATTTTCTGAGCAACACACACTGTTGTCTGTCCCTCTCTATCTCTCTGCAATAAAAGGCTGAAGTGACTGGCCGCAAGATGGCTGCCGAATATAGGGCTGTGACATCACAGGGGTAGATGGCTGCTGATAGGCTGCATGCTGCATGTGATTCAGGATCATCCTGCCTACCCTTGTTCCCACTTCCCAGGATTCTTTGCCCCATGTCCTCACATGTGGATCCATCATTTAAAGGCCCTGGAGCCTGGACCGCACTAAATAGAGTTTAAGGAAGTTTTCGTAGCAAATTACATTTTTCCTGAAATTCGTAACAAATTTGGATTCGTCAGATTCGATCCGTTCATCTCTAGCTGCTACCACAAAGCTGGTACTGCCACCAACATCTACTTTGATGTATAGTGTGATAGCTTTCTATGGGCTAGTTCCGCAGCCACACTGCTGAGATTTGTAGTGCAGCAACTGGACTGTATGAGTTCAGCCCACTGCACAGTGTTATGCTGAACTTACTTTGATTTACAGTGTGATAGCTTTCTTGGATTAGTAGTTTCACAGACAGTTCTTCTGTATACTGCTTACTGCTCTGCCTCCTCTCCACAATGGCAGCAGCAATGCAGTCCATGGGGTTTTATCAGTCCCTTAATTAACCCCTTAAGGACTCAGCATTTTTCAGTTTTTGCATTTTCATTTTTTTCTCCTTACCTTTTAAAAATAATAACCCTTTCAATTTTAAACCTAAAAATCCATATTATGGCTTATTTTTTGCGCCACCAATTCTACTATGCAATGACATTAGTCATTTTACCCAAAAATCCACGGCGAAACGGAAAAAAAAATAATTGTGTGACAAATTTGAAGAAAAAAAGCCATTTTGTAACTTTTGGGGGCTTCTGTTTCTACGCAGTGCATTTTTCGGTAAAAATGACACATTCTCTTTATTCTGTACGTCCATTCGGTCAAAATGAAACCCTACTTATATAGGTTTGATTTTGTCGAACTTCTGGAAAAATCATAACTACATGCAGGAAAATGTATATGTTTAAAAATGTCCTCCTCTGACCCCTATAACTTTTTTATTTTTCCACGTACGGGGCGGTTTGAGGTCTCATTTTTTGCACCGTGATCTGAAGTTTTTATGGATACCATTTTTGTTTTGATCGGACTTTTTGATTGCTTTTTATAAATTTTTTAATGGTATATAAAGTTACCAAAAATACGCTATTTTGGACTTTGGAATTTTTTTTTTCACATGTACGCCATTGACCGTGCGGTTTAATTAATGATATATTTTTATAGTTCAGACATTTACGCACTCGGCGATAACACATATTTTTATTTACACAGTTTTTTGGGGATTTTTTTACTGGAAAAGGGGGGGGGATTCAAACTTTTATTAGGGAAGGGATTAATTCACATTTATTAACACTTTTTTTCCTTTTGTTTTTGCAGTGTTTTACACTGATCATTGGCATGTAAGGGCCCTCCCGGTGTCCTGTAAGCTGTTCGGGATGCCGCGACTGAGCTGCCGGGATACTTTCACTTCAGACACAGCAGTCAACTTTGATCGCCACGTCTGAAAGGTTAATACAGGGCATCACCGCGATCAGTGATGTCCTGTATTAGCTGCGGGTCCTGGCTGTTGATGGCCGCCAGGACCGACCCGATATGACGCAGGGTCAGCGAGTGACCACGCGTTATATTGCGGGAGCTGGCGCAGGATGAAAATATATGTCCTGCTTTGTTAAGGAGTAAAACCTACCCCTTTGCTGTCTCCTAATTAGCCTGGAATCTGTATATCACATAATGCTAGCAACAATTGGCTAACCTCGGGTCATGTGATCTTGCTGCTAGCTAGCTGCTGGGCTACCCTGATGTCATCTCAGTGTTACTTCCTCATCCCATTCAGGTGCTAAAATCCTCATCCCTTCTCCAATGATAGTGCCATTGGCAAAGTTTGAATGTTTTGCCAGTAGCTTTTACCCCAAAGTTCTCAGCTAAACTGAGTTTACCAAGAATTTTAATTTTACATATATAGTAAATGTAGCAGCCATACAATTCAAAATAATTCATGTTTTCAGTGCTCAGTCTTAGCTTTTGGAGAATGCTACTGCATTTATGTTTATAGATAGATGGATAGATAGATAGACAGAAAGACAGACAGACAGACAGACAGACAGACAGAAAGACAGATAGACAGATTATAACTAGAGATGAGCGAATCGAATCTGATGAAGTCGAATTTGTTCTGAATTTCATGAAAAATTTGATTCGGACCAAATCCAAACTTCAACTTGATTCTAAATAACTAATTTCTTCATTAGCGACACCCCTGCGATCGTCCTGCATAATGTATAGATGCGGCTTTCTGCTAGGCTCACATCTCTGCAATAGATATGACAATCGCAGCGGGTGTCAGGAGTGACACTTGCTGTGATCTGTCCTCAACTGCAGGTACTACTGCTCCCAACACTCTGCTCCATGTTGGGAGCTGTAGTACCTGCATTAATAAACAGATCGCAGTGAGTGTCACTTCATACACCAAATGCGATCGTCCTGTATAATGTATGGATGCAGGCGGCCGGCCACTCTTCTCTGGTCCGACTGTACTATGAGTATATGCCGTATATATACCTATTATTCATATTTCCGGCAGAGAGCTGTGAGTGGCTGGAACCATCTGGCCAATCACAGCTCTCTGCGTGAAATGTGAATAGGTGTATATATATTCTGCAGTGCTGGGGACCATAGTAGGAGGATCGAAATGGGTGTCAGAAGTGACACAGGCGATCAGTCAAGTAGTACAGGCACTACTACTCCCACCATGAAATAGTGTGTTCTATGCTGGGAGTAATAGTACTACCTAAAAAATAAAACATGAAAAACACACACACTACATTTTTATTGTTGTTGGCTACATTTTTAGTGTCCTGCCTACCAACATAAATTGATGCCAGTTTAAAAATGTATTATAATTTTTGCAGTGCACCGCGAGACATTTCTATTCTCTGCTGCTTATTTCTGTACCTGACGGTGATGAGCGGCAGAGAACAGACATGTCGAGGGGGGTGCAATGATTGCACTAGGAGCAGGGCAACAGCGGAGACATGCCGGGCGGTGGCAGCGAATGAATGAAGCCTACATGCGGGACATGTTGGCTTCATTCATTCACCGCCACCAGTTCCCAAAATGTCCCGCTGCTCCCCTGCTCCAAGAAGATGAGGAGCAGGCAGCGGGAGGGGGAATAAGCACACTGGGGCCAATGCATCATTATCAGCACACTGGGGCCAATGAATTATTACAAGCACACTGGGGCCAATAAATTATTATAAACACACTTGGGCAAATAAATTATTATAAACCCACTGGGGCCAATTAATTATTATAAACATGCATGGGGGTATAAATTTTGGGGGCAAAGTAGTAGTTTAAAAACCTTGCCAGGAGCCCTGAATGGCTCCTCGATGCTGGCCATTCAGGGCTCCCGGTCGGGGGATTTAAAAATGAAAGTTTACACAGTAGTATATACATCGCATGCCACTCACTCACCTGCTTATAACTGATGATCACATCTGGTCAAGTGAGACCCGATGCGATCAATCCCTCATCTCCTGTACTACTACCCCCAACAGATTCTGTTACATGATGGGGGTAGTAGTACAAACACTAATGTAGTCTCCCCAGCCACCTGCAGACTCCCACAGCTGGGAATTACTACTCCCACCATGGAAAGAAGTCTGTTCCATGATGGGAGTAGTAGTAGTCCCGGCTGCGGGAGTCTGCCGACTGCTGATGCTAACGGATGAAAAATTTATGCAAATGGATGCCACTAAATGGCATCCCTTTGCATCAGTTAGCATCCGTTATTAGAATGGTCTGTTTAGGAGGCAATAAAGGAGAAAGTAGGAACTTTAGTGAACCAAAAAGTAATGGAGATACTTTTTTAATAAAATGTCATAGGATACCATAAAAAATATGTTAAAAAAAGATACAGTAGTGATGGAAAAAATTGTATTTAACAAAATGTATCTTTATTATAACAATTTTAATACATTTTTAAATAGGGATCAATTTATGTGGGCGGGCAGGGCTAGAGATGAGTGAATCGAAGCTGATGAACCCAAATTCATTACGAATTTCTTGAAATATTCGATTCACAAGGAATGCGAATATTGCCGCGATTCTATCGCTTCATTAAACTCCATTTACTGCGGTCCAGGCTCCAGGGCATCTAAAATGGCGGATCCTCATGTCAGTACATGGGGCAAGGAACGCTGGGAAGGGGGGAAGGCAAGGCAGGAAGGGAAGTAGGCGGGATGACCCTGAATCACATGCAGGAGGCAGCCTATCAACAGCCAGTCACCCCTGTGATGTCAGCATTCATTACACTGCATAGAGATAGGACAGACATTGCTGTGTGTGTGTTACACAGAAAAGCTCATTCCAGCAGAGTTTCACATCAGCGTTCTGGTGGACAGAGAGCAGTGTTTTTTTCACTGAAAAGGATTTTTTCTGCAGCCATTAACCTCCCAGTCACTTTCTTCAGCATTATATTACACAGAGAGGGGCAGATAGCTGTGTGTTGCCTCATACACTTCAACAAGCTGCCTCAACTTCATAAACCTTAGCAGAGGAGGCCGGAATAATTTAAGTGTTACGTTTTTTAAGTGTACTATAGCAAATTTTTCTGCCCTCATAAGAGCATACCACATACCGACATCTAAGTAGAGTACTATTTTGTACCTTTTAATCTGACAGTCAAAAGTACACACCTGCTTCTGTTCCGGACAAATACTGTGTTAAGCATAGTGAAGCGTATTGTACTCCCCTCATAAACAACCAATAGACTTATATATGGTGGGCGCAATTATCTCATATATTTATAGATCACCTAGGTGATCCAGAAAAACTCTATTTCCCATATATAAAACTTTATACTTTATTATTTGATTATTTCTCACACAATTAACACACAGATTAAAAATGCAGTGCTGTTCTCTCCATATAGTTACCTCTATATACAAGCGGTGCCAGCCTGGCTACCTGACACTGGTTATGTACTCACCGCATGCACCTGCAGTGTGCTATGTGGATTGGAGACAACACTGTGTTTAAAATCAATTCTCAGCCCCCCTCGACATGTTTCGCTGCTTAAATGGGTTGAGCGCTGCCCTGCAGTTCGGAGCTCCACTCACAGCGTCCGGAAGTTCATTACTCCGAATGCTGTGTGCAGGCTTCCGTGTTCGCGGCCGCCGGGCGTGAAGTCATGCCCGGCCCCTTTGTGACGTCTCACCCGCCCCTTCGTGACGGCGGTCGCGTCCCTTCCCATAGACTTTCGTTGAGGGGGCGGGCGAGACATCACAAAGGGGTCGGCGGCTGCGAACACGGAAGCCCGCACACAGCGTTCGGAGTAATGAACTTCCGGACGCTGTGAGCGGAGCTCCGAACTGCAGGGCAGCGCACAACCCCTTTAACACAGCTTTGTCAAGAGGACAGCGGGCACTGTCCGCAGCTACAAACCCTGGCCCCGCCGGTGACTGGGGACACTGGGATACTGCGCTCATGGCCGGTGCTAGCCGCCGGAGGGCAGTATGTAACAGTACCCCCCTTGGTCTCCCCCTCCTTTTATGACTCAAGAATCTTTTGAGAAGATCCTGATTCAGGATGTTATCTTGTGGCTCCCAGGAACTCTCCTCCGGACCGAATCCCTTCCAATCTACCAGGAAGAAACGTTTACCTCTGATAAGTTTGGAGTCCAGAATTTCTTTGACGGAATAAACATCTGAGGTACCAGATATGGAAGTGGGAGAAATGTCCTTCTTAGTAAAGCGATTATAGATAACTGGTTTCAGGAGGGAAACATGGAAAGAATTTGGGATCCGGAGGGAGTAAGGCAGATGTAGCAAATAAGCCTGTGGGTTTAAATGTCTCTTGACCTTGAAAGGACCCAAAAAGCGTTGGCCCAGTTTGTAGGAGGGTACTCTGAAGCGGATGAATTTTGAAGACAACCACACTTTGTCTCCAGGGGAAAATTCCGGAGGAGGACGCCTTTTGTTGTCCGCTTGACACTTCATTCGTGTTGTGGCACGAAGAAGGGAGGGCCGAGACTTCTTCCAGATGGTGGTAAAGTTCTGTACTAGTTCATCTGCCATAGGGACACCGGAGGGAGTTTACAAGGCAGAGGCGGACGAGGATGAAGTCCATAGACTACATAAAAGGGGGAAGTTCCAGTGTATTCGTTATCCCTATGGTTGTATGAAAATTCAGCCCAGGGTAGAAGGTCAGACCAGTCATCTTGGCGAGCGGAGACAAAGTGGCGAAGATAATCTCCCAAAATCTGATTCACCCTTTCAACTTGTCCATTAGACTGGGGGTGATAGGCAGAGGAGAAATCCAACTTAACTTTGAGCCGTGAGCAGAGTGCCCTTCAGAATTTTGAGACAAACTGGACTCCCCGGTCAGAGACTATATGTGTCGGCAATCCATGGAGGCGGAAAATATGAGTAAGGAATTGTTTGGCAAGTTGAGGTGCGGATGGTAACCCAGGCAACGGTACAAAATGTGCCATCTTAGAACCAGGGCTGTTCAGGAACAGGCAATGGATGTAGTAGACCGGCAGACTTGGTGCGAGGAGTTTTGTCCCGGGCACAAACAGAGCAGGAGCGGACACAGTCTATGACATCCTGTTTCAGATTGGGCCACCAATACTATCAGGAAATTAATTGCATGTTTTTTTGGATCCCGGTATGACCTGCCAACAGAGAAGAATTACCCCATTTCAGGATTTGGAGTCTCAAACGAGGTGAAACAAAAGTCTTCCCTGGGGGCAAATTCTGAAGACCTGCTGGTGCTGCGGAAATAAGACGATCCGGAGAGACAATATGTTGTAGATGAGGTCCCTGATCTTGTACCTCAGTAGATCTAGATAAGGCATCAGCCCGAAGATTCTTTTCCGCAGGACAAAAATGAATGAGGAAGTTAAACCTGGAGAAGAACAGGGAGCGAGCATGACGTTGGTTGAGGTGATGGGCTGACTGGAGATAAAGCAAGTTCTTGTGATCCGTATAGAAGGTTATGGGATGCACAGAGCCCTCTAAGAGATGATGCCATTCTTCCAAGGCCAACTTAATAGCCAAGAGCTCACGGTCTCCTATTGTATAATTCTTTTCCGCTGGAGAAAAAGTCTTTGAGAAGAATCCGCAGGTCACAATCTTACCCTTGTAAGATCTTTGTGTCAGAACTGCTCCTGCACCAACCGAAGACGCGTCCACCTCCAAAATGAATGGCTTGTCCGGAACAGGTCGTGACAACACCGGAGAGGAAGCAAAGGCAGACTTTAGCTCTTTGAAGGCCTTTTCGGCCTCTAGAGTCCAGACCTTAGGATTGGCAATCTTTTTTGTTAGGGATACGATGGGGGCGACCAAGGTGGAATAGTGGGGAATAAACTGGCGACAATAATTGGCAAAGCCAAGGAAGCGTTGTATTGCTTTCAGTCCTGTAGGCTGGGGCCACTCCAGTACAGCAGATAACTTGTTAGGATCCATTTGAAGCCCTTGACTGGTAACAATATATCCTAGAAATGGAAGGCTGGTCTTGACAAAAGAACACTTTTCAAGTTTTGCGTAGAGTTGGTCATCACGAAGATGCTGTAATACTTGACGGAGATGATGACGATGAGTGTAGAAGTTAGGAGAATAGATGAGGATGTCATCTAAATAGACAACGACACAGGAGTAGAGCAGATCCCGAAATATGTAATTGACAAACTCCTGGAAGACTGCTGGAGCATTGCATAGTCCGAAAGACATACAGTATGCTGCAGGGACCGTCCGGTGGGGAGGGTTAGTCGTTCTGGCTGTCCATCTTCACCAGGAGGCCCTCTTCTCCACTCCGGGCCGGCCCCGAACTAGAGACGCTGCATTGACACCACCACGCAGGGACATTCATGCGCAGGGAAGTCACGGAAGTCTGCTGCACACGAACTTCCCTGCGCGTCATCTTCAATGCAACATCAGTAGTCCTTGGCTGGCCTGGAGCGGAGAAGAGGGCCTCCCAGTGAAGATGGACAGCACGGAACGACTAACCCTCCCCACTGTCAGTCCCTGGAGCATAGATGGCCGAAGATGGACAGCCCGGACCAGCTCACCCTTCCACCCTTCCACAACTGATTGACCAAAGGATTGGTAGGCTGTGATGATGAAGGGGGGATGATGACAAGGGGGATGATGACGAGGGGGATGATGGTGGGGTGATGATGACGGGGTGATAATGACAGTGTGATAATAACAGGGTGATGATGATGAGGGTGATAATGACGGGGGTGATGATGACGGGGGTGTTAATGACGGGGGTCTGGATGATGACAGGGGGGAATGATAACATGGGGGTATGATGTAATTCCCACCCTAGGCTTATAGTCGAGTCAATAACTTTTCCTAGGTTTTTGGGGTGAAATTAGGGGCCTCTGCTTATATTCAGAAAGGCTAATACTCGTGTATATACGGTAGGTAGATAACCTTTAAAGTTTACAAAATTTAGAGTTGCAATATGAAGTGGTCAAATACTTTGGACCAATTACGATTATAGTTGAGGTTCTTTCTTCCAGTCATGCCTTTAGCTGTTCAGATAATAAATGTACTTCCTCACCTGCTATCTTGCTTGTCAGAATATTTCTACATACTGAAGGTTTTATCTCCTATCTGATTGTTGTGTGCTAGTTTCTATATCTTGACTTCTTGCTATGTTAAAATTATCTCTTATTTCAATTTCACCTTTCTTTTTTATGCTGAATTATTTCCACTGTTTCTTTTTTTTGGCAGATTCATCTTTGTCAGGATGTAGCCGCTTATTGATACCTTTTTCTGAAGTTCATAGGAAATAACAGAACTGAAAAAGGTAATGTGTGCTCTTTATATAATGATGGTGTAGAACTGCTAAAATTGCTGCTGAAGTTTAACCCCTTAAGGACATAAGGCGTATCCATACGCCCCCGTTTCCAAGTCCTTAAGGACCGAGGGCGTATAGATACGCCCTGAGCATTTCCGGCCCCCACCGCTAGCCGGAGGGGAGCCGGAGCTGGATGCCTGCTGAAATCGTTCAGCAGGCATCCCGGCATATCGCCCAGGGGGGTCATTATGTCCCCCCATGTCGGCGATTGCCGCAGATCGCTGGACAATTCTGTCCAGCGATCTGCGGCGGATTCCGGGTCAATCGGGTCTCCAGTGACCCGATGACCCGGAATTACTGGCTGATCGGGCCGTCAGAGACGGCCCCGAACAGCCAGAGCCTGCAGGAGTGAGGTGGCACTGGTGCCACCTCACGATCGCCCTGATTCGTTGGCTGACCAATCAGGGCGCCTGATCGCCCTGATTACCGGCCGACCAATCAGGGCGCCTGCTGCGGGTGTCACTCCCGCAACCCGCTCCGCCCCTCTTCCGGAGGACGTGAGCGGGTGCGGGAAGACGACCCCGGGTGCTGGGGACCCCGATCCCCGGCATCCCTGTTGGGATCGGGGCCCCAGCAGCGACGGCGGCGGCGAGGGACAGTCCTGTGTGGATCGTTGGAGGTGAGTGACAGCCTCCTGCTGTTGCTTAGCAACAGCTCCCAGCATGCAACAAGGGCATGCTGGGAGCTGTAGTTATGCAACAGCAGGATGCAGACCACCACAACTCCCAGCATGCCCTTATGGGCATGCTGGGACTTGTAGTTTTGCAACAGCTGGAGGCACATTCTTTCTATGGAAAAGTGTACCTTCAGCTGTTGTGTAACTACAACTCCCAGCTTGCACAATCAGCTAAAGTGCATGCTGGGAGTTGTAGTGGTGCATCTGGTGGTTGCATAACTACAACTCCCAGCATGCCCGTTGGCTGTCGGTGACTGCTGAGAGTTGTAGTTTTGCAACAGCTGAAGGCACACTGAGTTAAGTAGTAAACCAGTGTGTCTCCAGCTGTTGCATAACTACAATCCCCAGCATCCCCAGCCAATGTAGTATGCCTCCGGCTGTTGCATAACTACAAGACCCAGCATGCCCTTCCGCTGTCCGTACATGCTGGGGGTTGTAGCTTTTGCAACAGCTGAAGGCACACTGGTTGCAAAACACTGAGTTTGTTAACAAACTCGGTGTTTCACAACCTGTGTGTCTCCAGCTGTTGCAAAACTACAACTCCCAGCATGCACTGATAGACCGTCCATGCTGGGAGTTGTAGTTTTGCAACAGCTGGATGTTTCCCCCCCAATGTGAATGTACAGGGTACACTCACATGGGCGGAGGATTACAGTAAGTATCCGGCTGCAAGTTTGAGCTGCAGCAAATTTTCTGCCACTGCTCAAACTGCCAGCGAGAAACTACTGTGAACCCCCTGCCCATGCGACTGTACCCTAAAAACACTACACTACACTACCACAAAATAAAATAAAAAGTAAAAAACACTACATATACACATACCCCTACACAGCCCCCCTCCCCAATAAAAATGAAAAACGTCTGGTACGCCACTGTTTCCAGAACGGAGCCTCCAGCTGTTGCAAAACAACTACTCCCAGTATTGCCAGATAGCCACTGACTGTCCAGGCATGCTGGGAGTTTTACAACAGCTGGAGGCACCCTGTTTGGGAATCACTGGCGTAGAATACCCCTATGTCCACCCCTATGCAAGTCCCTAATTTAGGCCTCAAATGCGCATGGCGCTCTCACTTTGGAGCCCTGTCGTATTTCAAGGCAACAGTTTAGGTACACATATGGGGTATCGCCGTACTCGGGAGAAATTGGGCTTCAAATTTTGGATATTTTCTGCTATTACCCTTTTTAAAAATGTAAAATTTTTGGGAAAACAAGCATTTTAAGTAAAAAAAAATTTTTTTTTTTACATATACAAAAGTCATGAAACACCTGTGGGGTATAAAGGTTCACTTAACCCCTTGTTACGTTCCCCGAGGGGTCTAGTTTCCAAAATGGTATGCCATGTGTTTTTTTTGCTGTCCTGGCACCATAGGGGCTTCCTAAATGCGGCATGCCCCCATAGCAAAATTTGCTTTCAAAAAGCCAAATGTGACTCCTTCTATTCTGAGACCTGTAGTGCGCCAGCAGAGCACTTTTCACCCCCAAATGGGGCGTTTTCTGAATCGGGAGAAATTGGGCTTCAAATTTTGGGGGGTATTTTCTGCTATTACCCTTTTTAAAAATGTAAAATTTTTGGGAAACCAAGCATTTTAGGTAAAAAAAAAATAATTTTTTTTACATATGCAAAAGTCGTGAAACACCTGTGGGGTATTAAGGTTCACTTTAGCCCTTGTTACGTTCCCTGAGGGATCTAGTTTCCAAAATGGTATGCCATGTGTGTATTTTTGCTGTCCTGGCACCATAGGGGCTTCCTAAATGCGGCATGCCCCCAGAGCAAAATTTGCTTTCAAAAAGCCAAATGTCACTCCTTCTCTTCTGAGACCTGCAGTGCGCCAGCAGAGCAATTTTCACCCCCATATGGGGTGTTTTCTGAATCGGGAGAAATTGGGCTTCAAATTTTGGGGGGTATTTTCTGCTATTACACTTTTTAAAAATGTAAAATTTTTGGGAAATCAAGCATTTTAGGTAAAAAAAAATATTTTTTTTACATATGCAAAAGTCGTGAAACACCTGTGGGGTATTAAGGTTCACTTTACCCTTTGTTACGTTCCCTGAGGGGTCTAGTTTCCAAAATGGTATGCCATGTGTGTTTTTTTGCTGTCCTGGCACCATGGGGGCTTCCTAAAGGTGACATGCCTCCCAAAAAACATTTGTCGCTCCTTCCCTTCTGAGCCCTCTATTGCGCCCGCCGAACAATTAACATAGACATATGAGGTATGTGCTTACTCGAGAGAAATTGGGTTTCAAATACAAGTAAAAATTTTCTCCTTTTTACCCCTTGCAAAAATTCAAAAATTGGGTCTACAAAAACATGTGAGTGTAAAAAATGAAGATTTTGAATTTTCTCCTTCACTTTGCTGCTATTCCTGTGAAACACCTAAAGGGTTAATACACTTACTGAATGTCATTTTGAATACTTTGGGGGGTGTAGTTTTTATAATGGGGTCTTTTATGGGGTATTTCTAATATTAAGACCCTTCAAATCCACTTCAAACCTGAACTGGTCCATGAAAAATAGCGAGTTTGAAAATTTTGTGAAAAATTTCAAAATTGCTGCTGAACTTTGAAGCCCTCTGGTGTCTTCCAAAAGTAAAAACTCATAAAATTTATGATGCAAACAGAAAGTAGACATATTGTATATGTGAACCCAAAAAAAATTTATTTTGAATATCCATTTTCCTTACAAGCAGAGAGCTTCAAAGTTAGAAAAATGCAAAATTTTCATTTTTTTCATCAAATTTGGGGATTTTTCACCAAGAAAGGATGCAAGTTACCATAAAATTTTACCACTAAGTTAAAGTAGAATATGTCACGAAAAAACAATCTCGGAATCAGAATGATAACTAAAAGCATTCCAGAGTTATTAATGTTTAAAGTGACAGTGGTCAGAATTGCAAAAAACGCTCCGGTCCTTAAGGTGAAAAAGGGCTCGGTCCTTAAGGGGTTAAATTACATTATATGTTATTACTTTTAGTTTATTGATTTATATAAAGTATTGCAAAAAACTGGGTTTACAAGGCAACAGAATCAGTTTGTGAAGCAAAGTATTACTTTTTTATGTTAAGGTTTTGTCCAGTTTAGAATGAATAATAATAATAATGATAAAGAAGAAAATTCTTAATTTCAAATAAATTGTTTGACTGTTTAATTTTCAGAGAATTGTCAGATCGATCCCTGGACTGCTTTGTGACCTGGGTTTGCTTAAAGGGATACTTCACTGCCCCAGTGTTCTGAACATTTTGTTCCGAACGTTGGGTGCAGGCTGCCTGGGTCGTGACGACACGGTTACGCCCCTTATGATGTCATACCATGCCCCCTCAATGCAAGTATATAGGAGGGGGCATGGCAGCCGCCGCGCCCCCTCCTATAGACTTGCATTGAGGGGGCATGAAGTGATGTCACGAGGGTCTTGGCCCTAAAGTCACAACCCCCACACCCAGCATTTGGAACAAAATGTTCCGAATGCTGGGGCAGTGGAAAACCCCTTTAAAGGTAATGTGTTATCTATTTTTTACATTTTTTTTCTGATTAGGGACAGATACTGAAACATGTTCTTATTTTCCAATCTGCTTTATTTTCTGGTTGGATTTTTATTGAATTGTTTGTGCATTATTATGGGGTGGTCATCTAGCCTGAACTGAGCTGAGCTGATTTTTACAGCATTTAGTGATATGCCTTACGGGCCTCATGGACATAGACATCACTGGACAGGACCTGTCCCATTCAGATGAATTGTGACCTTTTCAGAGGTCATTCTACAGGGAGGGGGTGAATTTCTCTGAGCAAAAGTTTTTGGGTGGTATTCATCAAGAGTGGTGTAGGTGAACGTCTTTTTACACCATTAATTAATGTGGAGGAAACTGTGTACCTGCACCAGATTTATTAGATGGTGCAGGGCAAGTGATAAATGTGGTGCTGATCACATTTCTTACTTCAGTACACAACTTTGTATGGTGCCCCTCTGCGACTTTTTGTGCAAATTTTTATCCCGTGCGACAAATTTTTTATAATGCTGTTAACAGTCAGTTCTGTAAGACAAGTCAGGGCTGGTGTAGATTTGCGCCAAACTTAGCACAGTTGCGACAAAATATGCGACAAACTGAAAAGTCGCATATCATTAATTCCTTACCACTGCATGATATCAACTGAAAATCATGACTTGGTATGTTCTTTTAGAAAAACCTTCTAAAGCAAAGGTTGCAATGAAAAGTCTCAAAACAGCATCTGAGACAAACTGTGAGACAAATGTACATCACAAAACTAAAGTAAAAACCTTTTACTGTATTCCCTTTCTATTCAATAAGAAAGGGCATTACTGGGAAATTATCTGTAAAGAACAGGAAGTCTCAGCTTCATTGTAGCCCTAGAAGCCAGTCAGAATTAGTATACAAATATAGACAGAAAAATGGAAAATTCATCACCAAAAATTCCCCAAAAAATATTTTACATATAAATCTGATTTGAACACAGGCAATTTTCTAATAATACAATCCTTCGTGCACACATGCCCATAGAGATTCCTGGCAGACAATCCGTGGGTAGCAGGCGCCACCATAACTAACTGGAAGCATTGCAGTTCAGTGCAATATTCCATGGTATTCTGGTAGTTTGGAATTTGAATTTTGGAAGCAAACTTTTCTGCTGGTGAGAGGCTGCTGTTAGGCCCATACCCTATGATCCACCTCAAAACACCTTTTTTCCTAGAGATTAGCCTTCAGTTGGCATCTATTGTTTATACTAAAAGGAGCCAACAGTGGGCTGAAAATCTAAACTGGATTTATTGCAGTTTACAATTTCTAACATAGAGAGGTGCTCAATGTATCCTTTTCCTTCTCCACCTTACTTTAAGACAAGAGGGGCTCATAGAAACATTTTAATGTGGGGCTCTGCCAAAGAAACATTAAGGTGTCAAATTTTAGCACCATGAAATATATCCTAGGTGACTAAGGATTAACAGATATAAATGCATGTCTACAGCAAGCAGATACAGAGGTAAGATTTTCTCAAAGAGAGAGTAATGCCAAGATAAATAATACTACTACCATATCACAACCACATATTACCATCACCGTGGTTAAATAATTGTATCATACTGGTATTGCATAAAACGCACCATACACAGACTAATATTACTACCATACAGTGTAAAAGGTGGGAGACACCAGTCTTATCCAGGCACCCTGCAGCCTGAATAATGGTTTACTTTACCTTTTCTTCTCTGTCTGGCTTTGCCTTGGTGTCTTGCTACTTCAGTATCCTCACTCTTTTTTTAGCTCTCTACAAAAACTTATTCTGCTGCCACTTTAACAGTACTATGCTGTTTCTGCTGCTTTCCCAATGCCCTCATAACTATAGTTACCCCAATAAAATAACAGTGTCTTCTTTTGTGTCTAACACAGTATTGTGCTTCTTTGATGGCATAAATACTATACTATTGCCTTCTTTTGTGTCTGCACAGTATTGTTCTTAATATAGGTAAAGTGACCCCTTAGTGCTGTGATGTCCCAGTATGGGATATGTTCCTACAGTCCTGTCTGGTTGAGTCCCTGTACATCCTCAGGGCTCTCCTGTAGTGTTCCCCCATGGTGTGAATAGGTTGTATATTAACCCCTTCCCGCAGAATGTCATATATAAACGCCGGGTTGTGCAGTGCGTTCGCGCATCCCGGCGTTTATAAATGACATTCAGTTAACCCGGCGATGCGCAGCATCGCACGGGTTAACTGGCAGAAGTCCCGCTGTTTCCAGCAGGGGACAACTTCTGCTTCACCCCCAGGACCATCAATTGATGGTCCTGGTCAGCGATCACTGTGATTGGTCCCTGTGGACCAATCACAGTGATCTGGGGTGAAAGTTCAGATCCCCCGCACTGCCCGCCCCTGGAAGTCGGGCAGAACGGGGGACGAAGCGCTGCAGGGGCTCGCGGGGACCTGCGGCATTCGGGGGGAACACGTGGGGACCGGCGGACTTACCTGATCCAGCGGCGGGACCGAGGAGCAGCGCGGGACCGGCCACGTGGACGAGCAGCGACGGGTAAGTATGTGGTCCTCAGAGGCAGCAGTGAAGATCTTCACTGCTGCTTCTAGGAGTCTGAAAACTACAACTCCCAGCATGCCTAGACAGCCTTTGGCTGTCCGGGCATGCTGGGAGTTGTAGTTTTGCAACATCTGGAGGGCCCCAGTTTGGAGACCATTGTATAATGGTCTCCAATCTGTGCTCTTCCAGCTGTTGCAAAACTACAACTCCCAGCATGCACTGACTGTCCAGGCATGCTGGGAGTTTTAGTTAAGCAACATCTGGCCCTTCAGATGTTGCCGAACTACAACTCCCAGCATGCCCTTCAGCTGTCCGGGCATGCTGGGAGTTGTAGTTTTGCAACAGCTGGAGACACACTGGTTGGGAAACATTGTTTCTAACTCAGTGTTTCCTAACCTGTGTGCCTCCAGCTGTTGCAAAACTATAACTCCCAGCATGCACTAAAAGACCATGCATGCTGGGAGTTGTAGTTTTGCAACATCTGGAGGGCCCCAGTTTGGAGACCATTGTATAATGGTCTCCAATCTGTGCTCTTCCAGCTGTTGCAAAACTACAACTCCCAGTATGCACTGACTGTCCAGGCATGCTGGGAGTTTTAGTTCAGCAACATCTGGCCCTTCAGATGTTGCCGAACTACAAATCCCAGCATGCCCTTCAGCTGTCTGGGCATGCTGGGAGTTGTAGTTTTGCAACAACTGGAGACACACTGGTTGGGAAACATTGTCTGTTTCTAACTCAGTGTTTCCTAACCTGTGTGCCTCCAGCTGTTGCAAAACTATGACTCCCAGCATGCACTAACAGACCATGCATGCTGGGAGTTGTGGTTTTGCAACAGCTGATGCAAGCCCCCCCCCGCCCCGCCACCCCCGTGAAGGTACAGGGTACATTCACATGGGCGAGGCTTTTACAGTGGGTTTCTCGCATCTTGAGATGCAGCAAATTTTGCGCTGGGAAACTCGCTGTAACCCCCCGCCCATGTGACTGTACCCTAAAAACACTACACTACACTAACACAAAATAAAATAAAAAGTTAAAAACACTACATATACACATACCCCTACACAGCCCCCCTCCCCCAATAAGAACGTCCGGTACACCACTGTTTCCAAAGCAGAGCCTCCAGCTGTTGAAAAACAACAACTCCCAGTATTGTCAGACAGCCGTTGACTGTCCAGGCATGCTGGGAGTTTTGCAACAGCTGGAGGCACCCTGTTTGGGAATCACTGGCGTAGAATACCCCTATGTCCACCCCTATGCAAATCCCTAATTTAGGCCTCAAATGCACATGGCGCTCTCACTTTGGAGCCCTGTCGTATTTCAGGGCAACAGTTTAGGGTCACATATGGGGTATCGCTGTACTCGGGAGAAATTGCGTTACAAGGTTTGGGGGGCTTTTTCTTCTTTAACCCTTCATGAAAAGGAAATGTTGGGGTCTACACCAGAATGTTAGTGTAAAAATTTTTTATTTTTTACACTAACATGCTGATGTTGCCCTATACTTTACATTTTCACAAGAGGTAAAAGGGAAAAAAGCCCCCCAAAATTTGTAACGCAATTTCTCCCGACTACAGAGATACCCCATATGTGAGCGCAAAGTGCTCTGGGGGCGCACAACAAGGCCCAGAAGGGAGAGCGCACCATGTACATTTGAGGTGATTTGCACAGGGGTGGCTGATTGTTACAGCGGTTTTGACAAACGCAAAAAAAAAAAAACCCACATGTGACCCCATTTCGGAAACGACACCCCTCACGGAATGTAATGAGGGGTGCAGTGAGAATTTACCCCCCACAGGTGTCTGACGGATCTTTGGAACAGTGGTCCATGAAAATGAAAACTTGTACAGCCCACTGTTCCAAAGACCTGTCAGACACCAGTGGGGGGCAAATGCTCACTGTACCCCTTGTTACGTTCCTCAAGGGGTCTAGTTTCCAAAATGGTATGCCATGTGGGGGTTATTTTGCTGTTCTGACACCTTAGGGGCTTCCTAAATGCGACATGCTCCCCGAGCAAAATTTGCTCTCAAAAAGCCAAATATGACTCCTTCTCTTCTGAGCATTGTAGTTCGCCCATAGTGCACTTCAGGTCAACTTATGGGGTACCTCCATACTCAGAAGAGATGGGGTTACAAATTTTGGGGGGTATTTTCTGCTATTAACCCTTGCAAAAAGGTGAAATTAGGGGGGAAACACACATTTTAGTGGAAATTTTTTTTTTTTTTTTTTTACATATGCAAAAGTCGTGAAACACCTGTGGGGTAATAAGGCTCACTTTATTCCTTATTACATTCCTCAAGGGGTCTAGTTTCCAAAATGGTATGCCATGTGGGTATTTTTTGCTGTTCTGGCACCATAGGGGCTTCCTAAATGCGACATGCCCCCCGAGCAAAATTTGCTCTCAAAAAGCCAAATATGACTCCTTCTCTTCTGAGCATTGTAGTTCGCCCATAGTGCACTTCAGGTCAACTTATGGGGTACCTCCATACTCAGAAGAGAAGGGGTTACAAATATTGGGGGGTATTTCCTGCTATTAACCCTTGGAAAAATGTGAAATTTGGGGGGAAACACACATTTTAGTGAAAAAAATAATTTTTTTTTACATATGCAAAAGTCGTGAAACACCTGTGGGGTATTAAGGCTCACTTTATTCCTTGTTATGTTCCTCAAGGGGTCTAGTTTCCAAAATGGTGTGCCATGTGAGGGTTTTTTGCTGTTCTGGCACCATAGGGGCTTCCTAAATGCAACATGCCCCCCAAAAACCATTTCAGAAAAACGTACTCTCCAAAATCCCCTTGTCGCTCCTTCGCTTCTGAGCCCTCTACTGCGCCCGCCGAACACTTAACATAGACATATGAGGTATGTGCTTACTCGAGAGAAATCAGGCTACAAATAGAAGTATACATTTTCTCCTTTTACCCCTTGTAAAAATTTAAAAATTGGGTCTACAAGAACATGCGAGTGTAAAAAATGAAGATTGTGAATTTTCTCCTTCACTTTGCTTCTATTCCTGTGAAACACCTAAAGGGTTAAAATGATGACTGAATGTCATTTTGAATACTTTCGGGGGTGCAGTTTTTATAATGGGGTCTTTTGTGGGGTATTTCTAATAAGAAGACCCTTCAAATCCACTTCAAACCTGAACTGGTCCCTGAAAAATAGTGAGTTTGAAAATTTTGTGAAAAATTGGAAAATTGCTGCTGAACTTTGAAGCCCTCTGGTGTCTTCCAAAAGTAAAAACTCGTCACTTTTATGATGCAAACATAAAGTAGACATATTGTATATGTGAATAAATTTTTTTTTTATTTGTAATATACATTTTCCTTACAAGCAGAGAGCTTCAAAGTTAGAAAAATGCAAAATTTTCAAATTTTTCATCAAATTTTAGGATTTTTCACACGGAAAGGATGCAAGTTACCAAAAAATGTTACCACTGCGTTAAAGTAGAATATGTCACGAAAAAACAATCTCGGAATCAGAATGATAACTAAAAGCATTTCAGAGTTATTAATGTTTAAAGTGACAGTGGTCAGATGTGCAAAAAACGCTCTGGTACTTAAGGCCAAAATGGGCTTGGTCCTGAAGGGGTTAAGTGAAAAAGGACCTTAGAAGTGGGTCACATGATTATTAGTCACATGATAATGTTTGTCACATGTTTAAGTCATATATTTGTTACCCAGAGAGCACCAGGTGACCCACAGTTGGCCTATGGGCTCCTTGCTCAGCCTCCATTTATTAGAGGGGGAAGTACTACAATCCAGTCCAGACGTCTCAGGGTCAGTGCCCAGCACATCTGGAATCCTCAACCTAAATTGCAGCCAAGTAAGTCAAGTCATCTTTATTTGCTGTCATCATCTTCAGTCAAGTCAAGTCAATTGTAGTCAGCGTGGCCTGCACCTATAGTCTCTCAAGTCCCTGCAAGTTCCAGCAAGCTGCGAGGTCCCCTGTGTTACTGGTCACCTCTCTGGGATCCTGGCTGAACTGTATAGACTGTAACACCTGTCTAACTTCAGTAAAGGCTACCGTTAACCTTAACCGGGCCTTGGACTATTATTTGCCCCTGCCTAACCTAGGACTAGCAGTTCTACCTTCTGGTGGTTACATAGGCAAACCACGCCCTGGCATCACGAACACGAAAGGGTTAATACCATCTACCCCTTACACCTCACATCACACCCCATGGCTCACCACAGTGCTCAATACACAAAGTGCCCCCTTGGTGCTTCACAAACAATGTAGCCTTAAGTCCACACACAGTGGATTACACTATACTATTGGATTGTAATGTAAATTAGGCCTTACATTAGCTACAACACAGTGCATCCTTTTTACCCACACCGTTAAAGATATAGAGACATTAATGGCATATCAGAAGTATATGTCATAGATATATTACCTATATAGGTAGGTAACTACCACTTTCACTTAAAGAGGTACTCAGCCGGAAAACATCTTATCCCCTATCCAAAGGATAGAGGATAAGATGTCTGATCATGGGGGTCCCGCCGGTGGGGACCCCCGCAATCTCTGGGCCAGCAGCATCAGCTTCCGGAACACGGAACTTGAATCTTCCTTGTTCGTGACATCATGCCCCCTTCATTCATGGCTATGGTAGACATCACGCCACCACTCCTCCTCCCATAGACATGAATGGAAGGATCGTGGTGGCTGTAGTCGCCAGTCTTCTGGCACAGAACAGAGTTCGCTCTGTGCACCGGATGACTGGGGTGCCACAGCAGAGATTGCGGGGGTCCCCAGCAGTGTGACCCCTCAGAATAGGCATCTTATCCCCTATCCTTTGGAAAGGGGATAAGATGTTTTCCAGCGGAGTACCCCTTAAAATTTCTGACCTGTTAATAAGCCTTGAAACATGTCAAGGGAGATCAGTACTCTCCAGGTTCTGCTCTAAAGTCATCTCACCTAATGCCTAAAGGCACCTTCTGGAGGGGGCTTTTTTAAATTTAGGTATATGTCATAAATACTGCTGGATTTTCTCTGCAAACATAGGAAAAAAGGAGCCAGAAGTGAAATACCACCTCAGATAGAAATACTACTGAAAGTTCTTTGCAACCTTTGCAAGTGGTCTAATTTGACAATGTGACCTTGGGACCAGAAATGGTGTGTCCCTTTATTAGAACTTAGTGTTATTTTTTACCTTTAAGGGGCAAGAATGGGGAATTATCACATTCCAGATGAAACCTCTGAGTATTCTGACATATACATCATCATCTCCTTTCTATTCTTATTTTTTCTGGCTTCATGTCAGGGAAAGCTCCATTTCTGTTTAACATTAATAATTATGCTGCTACATGGCAATGTAGAAAACAATGAAATATGCATAAGTTAATAATGTCCTCTGTTATGTTTTATTATCCCACGACTCCCCATTTAGATACATTGACCTAATTTGCCTTGACAGAAACATAGCCCAAGTTTCTGAAATATATCAGTGCGGGAATCGCTCAACTATTTTGGGAATTCTCAGTAATTTTTTCTTTGACTTCCAGTTGAGATATTTTGCAGATCATAATAAATATTGTTAAACACTGACACATCTAACACTTGGCGGAAGGGGAAAACACATTTTAACATTTGACAAAATTAAATTCTTGTGAAAACCAGGCATCAATATTCTTTATGCTGTGTGTCCGATATTGTATTGTCATGGAAACCATTTCTCATATGTGTAATTTTCATAATTGAAAAGCATTGTACAGATTTTTCTTACTGTAAGCACAGTCATTTTGCTAAATAACACTTAAATAAATTGAGTTTGTATTACTGACCTTCTGGGAAGTGGGAAAGTGTTGGTACAAACATGCTGCAACAAGTATGGAATAGAAAACATTTCTGCCGAATCTCTGTAGACTCAGCATTTTTGTAGTAGTGATAACTGCTATAAAATTCAGAGAACAAGGAAAATAACTGCTATGTGCTTTCCTTCACTGCTCTATTGTAAAATCCATTGGAAATTCAGCATCTGCTTGTTTGCTTGATAGCACCACAATGACTATGCCTGTCACTTGTATAGCCTTTTAATTAACAGTCCACTTTGCAGGGTTGACAAGTATTTGATTCCAGACAACTGTAAATGCTTAAAATGAACTGTTATATGTGACAAACTATGGTTTGTTTTCTGTGACTCATCCCAAAATGGCTCAATGGATAAAATAAATGCATCATTCCTGGAAACCTAGAGTTCACAGTATAACAATGCCTGCCTACTAAGCAAATAGAATTATTGTGAATTCTTTCATGTAACAGTCGGGAATGCGTTTGCAATTACTTAAATGATTTTCAAATGCATATATTTACCATGTGCATTTTAAATAATTTATATAGAACTCTAAAGGGGTTTATGCTGAACCAATCTTAGGCTATGTTTATGTTCTGGGCATATTAAATGTATACCCCTCATGTATGGCATACAACGGGGTACTGAGACAATTCCCTTGATGCCACTGAAATCCTTAAAGTGGTTGTCCTGTGAAAAAGTTTATTTAACTTATGTCCCCAAACTGTATAACAAAACAAAAAATCTTCTACTTACCTCACGCGCTCGCTCATAGCCTCCAGTATCAGTGCCTGATCACAGCCACCGCAACACTTCACGGAGCTACAGGCGCCTTGTCACATTGCACACTCTCAGCAGTGATGTCCTGACACAGTCAGTGATTGGCTGAGCACCAATGTGATATGGAGTGATGCAGCTCTGTTAAGTGCTGTGGTGGCTGAGACTGAGACCGATACAAAAGGCTACATGGGATCAATGAAAGGGAAGTAGAAGCTTTTTTTTTCTAGTTCAGAGTCTGAGCACATAGATTAAATATTTTTTTTTACTGGATAACCCCTTTAACTTGTATCAGCAAGCATCTCCGGGTCCATTGGAAGACCCTGTTGCTGTCTGAACATTTTCTCTGTTCTTAGGGCATACTTATGTATAAAAATAGTGATATAGATAACTACCTTATAGTAAAAAATAAATAAAAAATCCAACAAATAAAATAGTAAATGAATGAAATGGTAAAAAGCACACAATGTTAAACAAGCACTGTTATATTAGACAATTTTGTTTAATTCAATAGAGGCTGTTTGTATTAACAAAAACATTTATTTCTTGGCAAGAAAGCTTTTATACATCCTTCTACTAACGCACTGTTTACAGGCCATCACTAAGGCAAATCCATCTCTAGCAACCGCTAAGCTGAGACAGAAGCCTGGGAGTGTGGATGGGACAGTTTGTACTTTTGGCTATCAATCACCTAGCTGTGAGAAAAAGCTGGGTGCCACTCAGAGTCCACAGCATTGACAGTAACACCTGAATCTCAGCCCTGCTCGACTAACTAAAGTTATTGAAATTCCCTCATGGGCAGTGCAGGCAAGTATCATAGTTACATAAGAAACAAAATAGAAGGAAAAAGAAATCTGGAGGACATGATACACAATCTACTGTGCTTTATTTTTATTTATTTTTTTGCTATATTGTGACAGGTACAATATACTTTAAAACGTGCGCATTTTTAACAATAAATACAATGGATTCAGTATAAGTCGCTGGACAAAATAGTATACTCAATTTTTTTTAATTCTTAATATACTAAATTGAACTTTTTTTTTTTTTTTTTTTTTCAAATTGAATTCCCCCCCCCCCCTCCAAAAAAAAAATTCAATTCTAAGTACTAAAATATAAATAAAGTACAAATTATATAGCAACAGGCCTTGTATAGCACAACACTCATAGAAGAACATGCAGAGGAAAAATCCAACTTAACCTGGAGACGTGAGAAAAGGGCCCGTCAGAACTTGGAGACAAACTGGACTCCACAGTCAGAGACAATATGAGAATGCAATCCATGTAAGCGGAAAATGTGACAAAAGAAAAGCTGAGCAAGCTGCGGTGCAGATGGAAGTCCAGACAGTGGCACAAAATGAGCCATCTTAGAGAATCGGTCCACTTTTACACAGATGACTGTATTGCCACCTGAAGAGGGAAGGTCAGTAATAAAGTCCATAGCAATATCGATCCAGGGAAGCTCAGGAACTGGTAGAGGCTGTAGCAGACCTGCAGGTTTAGTATGAGGGGTCTTGTCCCGGGCACAGACCGAACAGGAATCTATGACATCCTGTTTTAAAGTAGGCAACCAATATTGTCTGGAAATGAGCTTCAAGGACTTTTGAGTTCCGGAATGACCGGCCAGAAGAGAGGAATGACCCCATTAAAGACTAGGAGTCTTAGACGGGGAGACACATAGTTTTTCCAGAAGGTAGGTGCTGAAGACTTGCACGTGCTGCAGAGATGAGACGTTCAGGGGGAATAATATGTTGAGGTAGAGATTCTTGGTCATGAAATTCAGAAGATCTAGAAAGAGTGTCAGCTCGTGAATTCTTCACTGCTGGATGTAAGTGGATGTAGAAGTTAAATCTGGAGAAGAATAGAGACCAACGGGCCTGTCGAGGGTTGAGACGATGTGCAGTCTGTAGATAAAGCAAGTTCTTATGGTCAGAATGTAGAGAAATCAGTTACAATTCTTCCTTTAGAAGATTTCTGCGTCAAAACAGCACCAGCTCCGACTGAAGAAGTATCCACCTCCAAAAGAAATGGCTAGCTAGGATCGGGTCAAGATAACACCGGGGCTGAATCGAAGGTGGACTTTAGCTGTGTGAAAGCTTCTTCAGCCTCTGGAGTGCAAACCTTAGGATTAGAGGTCTTCTTGGTGAGAGAGACAATATGCGCTACCAAGGTGGAGTAATGAGGAATAAATTGCCGATAGTAATTGGCAAAACCGAGGAAGCGCTGTATAGCTTAGGGTCCATTTGTAGACCTTGACTACTAACAATGTAGCCCAGAAAAGGTAGACTGTTTTTTTCAAGTTTTGCATAGAGATTATTGTCTTGGAGACGTTGCAGGACTTGGCAGAGGTGTGAGCGATGAGTCTGTACATTGGGCGAGTAGATGAGAATGTCATCGAAATAGACCATGACACAGGAGTATAGGAGATCACGAAATATGTAATTGACGAACTCCTGGAAGACTGCTGGAGCATTAGAGAGTCCGAAAGGCATGAAAAGAAATTTGAAATGTCCATTGAACGCTGTCTTCCATTCATCTCCTTCACAAATTCGTATCAAATTATAGGCCAAGTTTGGTCAAGTTTGGAGAAAATCCTCGATCCACGCAGACCATTAAATAATTCCAAGAACAAAGGAAGTGGGTAGCGGTTCTTGACAGTAATTTTATTCAAGCCACGGTAATTAATGCAAGGTCGCAAAGATCCTTCTCTTTTTTCCACGAAGAAGAATCCGGCTCTGGCAGGGGAGGAAGACTTTCTGATAAACCCTTTCTGAAGATTTTTTTGGATGTATTTAGACATGGCCTGGGTTTTGGGAACAGACAAAGGGTAAATTCTGCCACAAGGAGGTGTGGTCCCGGGCAATAAGTCGATAGGACAATCGTAGGGGCGATGTGGGGGTAAAACTTCAGCTTGTTTCTCACTGAAGACATCAGCAAAGTCCTGAAGAAATGAAGGCAGACGGGACGAGGAGTCGAAGGAGACACCAACTTTGATCGAAGAGTATGAAAACAGTTGTTATAGCAGTAGGTTCCCCAATGAAGTACTTCTCCAGTCTTCCAATCAAGATGCGGGGCATGTAGTTGTAACCAAGGAAGGCCAAGTAGAAGAGTGGAGGAACAATGTGGAAGCACATAGAATATCACAGTACAGTCCAGATTTTCTCTGTTGACCAAAGAGATGTACAAAGGCTTCAGAAGGCGGGATACTGGCAGGCGATACCTATGTACTATGGAGGCATCGATAAGGTTTCCCACGGAACCAGAGTCCAGGTAGGCAAGAATGGAAATAGTCTCTTTGGAGGGTAGAGATAGCTGGACCATCAAATTCAAGCGTGGAGAGGAGGTATTCACACCTAGGGAAGCCTCTCCCACAAAACCTAGGTGAGCATTTCCCTGTGACCTAGGATGCAGAGGACAACCTCTGAGGACATGATCTGCACTGGTGCAGTAGAGGTAAGGATTCTAAGCTCATCGGCTGGTTCTTTCCTGCAGGGTCAGGCGAGACCGATGCACCTGCATAGCCTCCACTGCGGAAGGCAATGTAGAAGGTTGCGGTGGTTGCTGGAAGGCAGGTCCAGGCGAGGAAAGTGCAGAGGTCATGCACACTCCCTTTCTTGACATAGCTCCTCAAGTCTTTCAGAGGAACGGATATCAATCCGAGATGCCAACTGTATGAGTTTTGTCAGGGTAGAAGGCAATTCCCGGGCAGCAAAGATATCCTTGATTTGGCTAGAAAGTCCTCTCTTAAAAGTGGCACAAAGAGCTTTATTGTTCCAAGATAGCTCTGATGCCAGGGTACGGAATCGGATGGCATACTTGCCCACAGAGGAGTTGACCTGAGAAAGATTCAACAAACCCATCTCAGCAGAAGAAGCTTGTGCAGGTTCTTCAACGACTCCTCGAAATTCTTGAGAACGTCAAAAGGACCCATGCATCAGGTGCTGTTCAGTGTTCCAGCAGAAAAGAAGTTAATCCAATGCCAAAATATGATGAAAGTACCATCAGGCACTATGTTTATTCAGTTCAAAGATCGATGACGTGTTTCAGAGGGACAGTCCTCCTTCCTCAGAATCTGAGGAAGGAGGACTGTGGCTTCCTCAAAGGGCCTGAGCAAACGGCAGGTGTCAGGTATGAGCTGCCACTGGTTGACATTTAAGTTACACAGGGGAGTTTCCCTATCTGCTTGGATCATCAAGAAATCGGTGATGGCTTTTCTCTGTTCGTATAGTCGGTCCAACATATGGAGGGTGGAGTTCGAACATGTGGCAACGTCGCAAATCTGACTATGTTGGGGGATACCGTTCTGGTGCTGCAGCTCAAGGAAGGTGTACTTTGCGGTGTACGAGTGGCTGAAGTGCAGGCAAAGTTTCCTTCCCATTGTTAAGGAAAGATGTTCTGCAGTGGTGCTGCTTTTCAGAGATCAAATTCGGTTCCAGTCCGGTTAGGCTGGGTTCACACTACGTTTTTGCCATACTGTTTTCAGTCCGTTTTTCTAAAGAAAACCGTATGGCAAAAAAACGGATGAAACAGTATGGAAAAAAGTAAACCGTATGCGTTTTTAAACAGTATACTGTTTTTAAAAGTGCATACAGTTCCGTCAGTTTTTATAGAAAAAAAACCCATACGTTTTTGAAAATTTTGTCCATTTTTAATGGGAGCGGTCTTGAGTGGGGACTTTAGGATTCAAATGCGCATACTGCAACCGCATACGTTTTTTTTTAACATGGACGTCAATGGGAAACGCACATGTATACGGATCCATACGGGAAAAACGTATACGTTTTTACTTTGCACATGCGCATTTGAATCCTAAAGTCCCCACCCAAGACCCCTCCCATTAAAAATGGACAACATTTTCAAAAACGTATGTTTTTTTTTTCTATAAAAACTGATGGAAATGTATGCACTTTTAAAAACAGTATACTGTTTAAAAAGGCATACGGTTTACTTTTTCCCATACTGTTCCATCCGTTTTTTTGCCATACGGTTTTCTTCAGAAAAACGGATTGAAAACAGTATGGCAAAAACGTAGTGTGAACCCAGCCTTAGAAATAAGTATTCACATTTATTTGTGCATACATGTACAGGACAGACAAGTAAGGCTGGGTCCACACTACGTTTTGTCCCATACGGGAGCGCATACGGCAGGGGGGAGCTAAAAGCTTGCGCTCCCGTATGTGACCGTATGCGCTCCCGTATGTCATTTATTTCAATGAGCCGACCGGAGTGAAACGTTCGGTCCGGTCGGCTCATTTTTGCGCCGTATGCGCTTTTACAACCGGACCTAAAACTGTGGTCAACCACGGTTTTAGGTCCGGTTGTAAAAGCGCATACGGCGCAAAAATGAGCCGACCGGACCGAACGTTTCACTCCGGTCGGCTCATTGAAATGAATGACATACGGGAGCGCATACGGTCACATACGGGAGCGCGAGCTTTTAGCTCCCCCCTGCCGTATGCGCTCCCGTATGGGACAAAACGTAGTGTGGACCCAGCCTAAGACGCGTTTTGAGGTTAGGTTACCCCCTTTTTCAATTGCAGAATAAAGTTGTAGGAGACACATGTACATGTATGCACAATTAGATGTGAATACTTCTTTCTAACAGGAATGGAACCGAATTTGATCTCTGCAGCACCACTGCAGAACATCTTTCCATCTCTATTATCCACAATTCTTGCCTACCTCCACCTGAGTGTTTCGGCAATATTCCGCAGGCTGCAGCCCGAGATCTCCTCATCTGACCCCACACGCAGGGGTGACATGTTTTTAACAAGACTTACCCTAGGTGAGCGCATATCACACGGGGGTCGTGTGGGACATTACACCCACGGAATTACACGAGTCGCTGTCCTCTCCTATACTTGCCTTCCCATTGCAAATGGGGGGAACACTTCAGGAACCACTTGACAACAGGATTGAGCACATGTGCCATGCAGGGCGCAGGGCTCAGCCGAGCCACAGACAACATGTTCTTCCCATTGTCAGTCACCATGGTACCCATTTCCAGTTTTCGTGGCCATGCTCCGATTTCTTTATGAATGACTTTTAAAAGTTTCTCCCCTGTGTGACTCCGTTCGCCAAGGCAAACCATGTGAAGGACAGTGTGACACCGCCATGCCCTGCACACATGGTGTGCTGGAGGGGCACTGAGACTTGTCCGTGCAGTGGAGGCTGAGGACATGGTGGAGGATGAGGAGGTGGAGTTGCACACTGTCACAGGACCAGTGGCCTGAGAGCGTGGAGAAGGAAGGGGCGTGACCTGTCCAAGTTGGAGTTGTGGCTGTGCAGGAACCACATTCCCCCAGTGGGCCATAAAGGACATGTATTGTCCCTGACCATAGTTACAGCTCCAGACATCGGCACTGCTGTGCACTTTGGTACACACTAACAGGCTCAAGGACTGGTCCACCTTCTCTTCCACAAAATTGTGCAGGGCTGGTACTGCCTTCTTCGCAAAGAGATGACGGCTTGGCACTCTCCACTTCGGCTCGGCACAAGCCATCAGTTCTCTGAAAGGTGCAGAGTCCACCACTTGAAAAGGGAGAGACTGCAGCACTAGCAACTTGGACAGGAGCACATTCAGCTTCTGCGCCGTTGGATGAGTGGGTGCATATTGTTGTCTCTTGGACATGGCTTCGCCGATGGATTGTTGGTGCAATGACTGACTAAAAGTAGGAGGAGCAGGAGAATCTGGAGCGACAGAAGAAGAATATGACACACAGCTCCCTTTGGCTGGCTGAAAGAGGGAGCGGTAGGCAACTGGATGATGCAGAAGGCTAGTCCACTACATCGGAGCCATGGCTCTCCCAGGCCGCTTTATGGTGGCGCAGCATATGTTGACGCAGGGCTGTAGTGTCAACATTGGGACCCTGGTCATGCTTCACCTCCTGCCGACACATCTTGCATGTGGCTATGTTAACCTCCTCTGGATGCTTGATGAAAAACTGCCACACCGCCGAGTAGCTGATTTTTCCACCAAAAGTCAGCACTAATTGACTGCTACTGCCATCATCTCCATGAACCCCTGTTCCAATACCTCCTGGAAAGGTAGGCTGCTGGTCTCCCCTGGGCAAGTTTGGCTCCAGAATTTCCACTTCTGCCACCATGCTGACAGCCAACCAAGCTACCCCTATGCTGGCTCAGCTGCTGCCTCACGGGCAGCCTGCAACCCTCTTCTCCTGATGATGATGAAGCCCCTTCTGCACCCGGCTCCTAATTGCAATCGGCTTCATCATCATCAACAAGTGTCTGCACGTCACTGATGTCCTGCTCAGGTTCCTCAACAGTGTCTGCTTCAGGACCCTGAACCACAGTATGCTACAGTTCCCTACAGTATGCTTAAAAAAGTAAGAGTACAACACCAGCCGGTGAGTACTTTTGCCCAGACTTTCACAGTATCTGGGACCTTGACAGATTAACAGTTACAAAATAGTACACTACTTAGATGTATGTATGTGGTATGAACTTATGAGGGCAGAAAAATGCGCTACAGAACGCTTAAAAAACTTATTTTTGCACAACACCAGCAGTACACAACAGTGCTCCAGCACACAGTCGCTGTGTACTAAACCCAAAGTTGCACTTTCTCAAAAGACTACTAGCAATGGACAGCTGGGTATTATACCCCCTACAGACTAGTATAACCAGCAGACCATTTGTTGTGGAGCAAAGACACAGAGTTGCACTGAAAAATTATTCCTCCATCCTCTGCTAAGATTTCTCAAGCTGAGCCAGCTTGTTAAAATGTATGAGGCAACACGCAGTTCTCTGTTCCTTTCTGTAATACAATGCTGTAGAAAGTGAATGGGAGGTTAATGGCTGCAGTAAAAATTATTTTCAGTGAAAAACGCACTTCTCTCTGTCCACCAGAAAGCTGACATGGCTAGGAGGTAAAACTCTGCTGCAAAAAGCTTTTCTGTAACACATAACAGTCCTATCTCTCAGCAGTGAAAGGATGAAGTGACTAGCCGTAATATGGCTGCCGATTATATAGGGCTGTGACATCACAGGGGTGACTGGCTGCTGATAGGCCACATGCTGCATGTGATTCAGGGTCATCCCGCCTACTCTTGTTCTCACCTTTCCAGAGTTCCTTGCCCCGTGTCCTCCCATGTGGATCCGCCATTTTAGATGCCCTGGAGCCTGGACCGCATTAAATGGAGTTTAATGAAGGGATTTGCGCAATGGAATCAAATTTTTCATTTAATTCGTTCTGAATTCAGATTCGTCAAATTCGATTCGCTCATCTCTAAATATAATTTTAAATATAGGTAGGTAAATAATGAAAAAAATCTGGTGAGTCCACTTAAAGTAAAATTGGAT